>NC_133658.1:726871469-726940403 GCF_037893015.1 Macrotis lagotis | reverse complement strand
ACAATTAGCAGCTTTAGCAAAGTTGCAGGACATAAAATGAAACCTTATAAATCCTCAATTTTTCTATACATGACTAGCAAGATACAGCAGGAAGAGATAGAAAGAGAAATCCCATTCAAAGTAACCTCAGATAGTATAAAATACCTGGGAGTCTATTTGCCAAATAAATAAATAAATAAATAAAATCAGATTTAAATAACTGGGAAAACATCAACTGCTTATGGATAGGTCAAGCTAATAGAATAAAAATATCAATCCTACCAAAACTAAACTACCTGTTTAGTGCCCTACCAATCAAAATTCCAAAAAAATTACTTTAATGAGTTAGAAAAAATAGTAAGTACATTCATATGGAGAAATAAAAAGTCAAGAATTTCCAGGGATTCAATGAAAAAAAGTGCAAAAGAAGGTGGCTTAGCCCTACCAGATCTAAAATTATATTATAAAGCATCAGTCATCAAAACTGTCCGGTATTGGCTAAGAAATAGAGTGGTGGATCAGTGGAATAGACTAGGTGCAATAGCAGGAAACTATTACAGTAATCTGCTGTTTGATAAATCCAAAGAGTCCAGCTACTGGGATAAAAACTCTCTCTTTGATAAAAACTGTTGGGAAAATTAGAAGTTAATATGGAAGAAACTTTGATTAGACCAACACCTCACACCCTATACCAAGATAAGATCAAAATGGATACAGGATCTAGACATAAAAGACAATATTATAAGAAAACTGGAAGATCAAGGAGTAGTTTACCTGTCAGATCTATGGACAGGGAAGCAGTTTATGACCAAGGAAGAGATGCAGAACATCATTAAGATCAAACTAGATGATTTCGATTACATTAAATTAAAAAGCTTTTGCACAGACAAAACCACTGTAGCCAAGATCAAAAGAAATATAGCAAATCAGGAAACAATTTTTACAACTAGTATTTCTTACAAAGGACTCATTTCTAAGATATACAGAGAACTGAGTCAAATTTTCAAAAAAAAAAAAAAGCCATTCCCCGATTGACAAATGGTGAAAGGATATGCAAAGGCAATTTACAGATGAGGAAATCAAAGCAATCCATAGTCATATGAAAAATTGCTCTAAATCATTACTTATTAGAGAAATGCAAATTAAAGCATCTCTGAGGTACCACCTCACACCTCTCAGACTGACCAATATGACCAGAAAGGACAATGATCAATGTTGGAAGGGTTGTGGGAAATCTGGGACACTAATACATTGTTGGTGGAGCTGTGAACTCATGCAACCTTTCTGGAGAGCAATCTGGAACTATGCCCAAAGGGCAGCAAAAATGTGCATACCCTTTGATCCAGCAATACCACTACTGGGCCTATACCCAAGAGATGATGAAAAAGGGTAAAACCATCATTTCTACAAAAATATTCATAGCAGCCCTGTTTGTGGTGGCAAAGAATTGGAAATCAAGTAAATGTCCTTCAATTGGAGAATGATTTAGCAAACTGTGGTATATGTATGTCATGGAACACTATTAGATACCAGGAAGGATGCGAATTCAGGGAAGCCTGGAGGGATTTACATGAACTGATCCTAAGCAAGATAAGCAGAACCAGAAAAACATTGTACACCCTAACAGCAACAAAGTGGTGATGATCGACCTTGATGGACTCACTCATTCTATCAGTGCAACAATTAGGGACAATTTGGGACTGTCTGCTATGGAGAATACCATCTATATCCAGAGAAAGAATTATGGAGTTTGAACAAAGACCAAGGACTATTACCTTTAATTTATGTCTGATCTTGCTATCTCTTTTACTTTATATTTCTTCCTTAAGGATTTGATTTCTCTCTCATCACATTCAATTTGGATCAATGTATACCATGGAAACAATGTAAAGATTGGCAAATTATCTTCTTGGGGGGTGAGGGGAGGGAAGTAAGATTAGGGCAAAAATTGTAAAACTCAAAATAAATATTTTTTTAAAAAATTGTCAGCAAAGAGCAAAGTCTATAAGAAGAGAACAGATCAGTGGTGGGATTCAGTCAGTTCACACCTGTTTGACAGAAACAATATATAATTTTATGTTGAGTTCAGAAAAACAGTTGTTAAAATGGCACTGGTAATCAAGGTTCTCTCTCAGGTGGGTGCCTGGAAAGCTGCCCAATGTAGAAATCATATTATTTATATTCCTTACTCTTTTTCAACTTTCATCTCAAGAACAGCATTTTCTAGGCTCCCATGGTAATGTTCATTCCATCCATAAGTGACAAAAAATTGATGGAATTATGCTCATAATATTTATTTAAAAACTCATTATACTTTTGATAAAATACTACATTTTAATTCCCTCATTTTTGTTACTTCAGTAAACAAACATATAATATAAAGAGGAAAAAGTGCCAAACAACCAGGGGGTAACAAGCTGTCACTTGTTTCTGCTTTGGGTTACACTCAAAATTCCCCTTGAGATATTATGTGTGTGCTGGTGTTCCCTGAATGGTGAAAGCAATAGAAAACTGGGACCTAATGAACCAATAAAAACATAAATTTCAAGGTTATCTTTTTTGCTCATTTCAGAAGTCATAGAAAGAGAAGAAAAAAGAATTTAGAATAGGTAGAATGAGTTTTGGCTTTGCAATGTTCCAACAATGTCTGTCTGATCATGTGGTTGCTTTTGTTCCATAAGGATAAGTTTGCTTACCGTGAATAATATAACATAATCTAGTTGTGTACCTCTTTTATTGCTCTTATTTGAGTATTAAATGAATGAAATATTAAACTACTCTTTGGTATCTTTTAATATACTTAAAACAGTCATTAGGGCAGAGAACTGATTGTTAATTTATTTGAATCCCACCGCTGGAACAGATAACCCTGGAATCTCAAGGGTAGTCTCTGCAAATGAACCAAGCTTGAGTTAGCCCATGGAGTCTCCAGGAACAGAGGTTTCCTGGTATTATTATTCAAATAATAAGCCTACTGACCTTCCCAGATAAAATTCCTCTTATATATACATTCCTCCTGTTCTGCCACATACACATCAAAACTTGTTCCTTCCAGAGCTATTGAAGGGTGGTAAGAAGCCATATTTAAGAAAATCCTCAATACCAAGGGAAATAGAAATCATACTCAGTACTTGATGAAATGGAAAGCATATGTACTAGAAGAGAGGACTTCAGAGCTAACTTACCTTTGGTATTCTAAAATTGGAAGAGACCTTCCATCAGTGGCATCACGTCAAAACCATATCCGGGGAATGGAGAGGGAGTCTCTCTGAATGGCATCTGTTACTCCATAGATCCCTGGTTAGTTAATAAGAGTATGATACTATGAAGAATTCTCCAGTTTATTGGGGATTTGGGCAAATTGGAAAAACCAATTTAGTCAGTACACTAGCAATTGGTGCAGGGGGTGACATGTGTATATGTATGTGTTTATACATGTAAATGTGAGCATACATGTGCATATAATATATACATGTATATTTGGAGTAAAATATGTATACTGAGATTCATAAAAAGCAAAATACTAAAACTCAGACTTTGTGCAGCCTGTGAATGAAAAGAACTGAACCCACCCTCCTTGATTAACTTGACTTCACTGCCTGTCTCCTACCACTGAACTCCTGAAACTTGAAATTCAGAATATGCTTTCCTTCTAGCTCTCCTCTCAGAACTGTTATGAATTTTTTATTTTGATATTGTTTCCAACTCTGACATGTTTGCTACTTCTATTTACAAGTCATTGATTGACTGACCTACCCATCTGGGTCCTGATATTGACTTGTGTTACCAGCCTCCATTTACTCTGAAATTCCCCAGTTACATTGATTTCCCTCTTTCTCCAACAGCATTTAATGAGCAAATGAACACCTTGGAACCTTCCCAGTTAAAGTCTTTGCCAGTTCTGGGACTAGCCCTGCTTGAGAGCCAGAAAATATATGTCAAAGAGAAAGTACAAAAAGAAGGAAGAGACACAAATGAGAACATGGAAGGCTCAGAGCAGACTTTATTTCAGAATTTTGCCTTGGATCTAAACCAGTCTAAGTGTAACTTAGGGTGGTCATCCTTTCTACTTTTAGTAGGACAACTCTACATTATGACAAAATATTCTCCATTTTATTCAAAATCCAAGTAGGGCATCAAATACTCTTTCAGAGATTTTATTTAGCATTTCCCTGAATCTCTGAGGTTCATTTTCTATGTATTTTATCTTCATTTGTCAAGGTCTATTGTAGACAAGTGCCAAAATTATAGCAGTGTTTCTATTAAACATTTATACTACCAGCTCACCTCCCACTGCTGGACAGCTGGAGGTACCAAGGTTAACATTCAAATCCACAAACCTGAAAATGTAGGGGGCTGGAGTGTGAGGTAGAGAAGAGAGATTAGAAACGAAGAGCCAGCCTGTCAATACCTTGGGAGTACACAAGAACAGCTGTCCAGGGATAACAAAGTAGATAGAGCAAAGTATCTAGAAATGAAGATAAGAAAAATCAAAGCATTCATTCAAGCCAATGAGGAACCAGAGAAACAATCAAGTGTTCACAAAGCTCCAACAGAGCTTTGGGGTGGAGGGGAAAGAGAATAAGGTTGCTGGGCAACAACACATGGTATTGTGTGACTTCTTTTAAGTGGTAAGTTTGGGAGTGCAGGCCAGCCTAGGGTCTGATTTCCTTTTAAAGGGACAGGCTTATTAAGACTTATGAACCAAATATGCCAGTTCAAGAGGTAGCATAGAATATATCTTTCATCATCATAGATATAGCCTGAAACAAAGGACAGCATATAGACATAAATATCTACTTATAAGTATATTTACATATGTATGTGTGTATATATGTGCATATATGTATATATAGACTGGGAATCATAATAAGCAGTCCAAGTTGCCACAACTGAGAGTGGGAAAGCATTAATAAATGTAAAGATATATATATCATCTCTTTAAAGAAAAACTTGGAAAATGGATTCCAATGTCAAACAAGTAGATGATATTAACAACTGGAGATGATCAACTGTACTTAATGTTTTAACTAATTTTACCTAAATTAAGGAGCTTATAATGAACACACATATAGGAGAACAATAGGTAGACAGGGAAAGGTGTTTTGATTTATAAAGTCACATAGATAAAGAATAAAAACATAAGGGAATTGACTGGCACAGCCTTCCTAGTAACTATAGCAGTATTGCCTTGATTATAGTTGGGGGGGGGGGGAGATGGAGAGGAAGGTGCTTGTGCCACAGGCAGGATGGATGGTAAGGTCTAGCAAACCTGTAGCCACAGGTAGAGTGGATTGAATGAAGATGGCCAGAGAGTCATGGGAAGTATGTCTGACTGGCTAGATACAATGAATTGGGTGATGTACTGCCCAATGAAGACAACTCAGCCCTAGGGCAAGAGTTCAAGAGCTAAGAGGATTAAATATCATACACCTCTACCCCAGAAGAGTATAGCAATTGAATAAATGCCAAGGTCCAAAGGCATGAAGGGTACAGTTTCAGGAAATAAGAAAGGAAGAAAAGGGCCAGGCTAGGAGAGATCTTGAGAGGGAATATAAAGAAGGCAAAAGACAAAGCCTCAGGGGGCACCTGAATTAAGAGAGTAGAATAAGAGCTAGGAGGATAACTAGAGGAGAGCAGAATTACAAAAGCCAAGAAAAATCAGGGATGATCAACTATATAAACTACTGCAGAAAAAGTCAAAAAAATGAGAACTGAGGAACCTAGAGCAATTAAGAGGATATTAATGACCTTGGAGAAACAGTTCAGAGAAGTTTCAAAGATGGAGGTGAAATTGAAAAAGGGGAAAGAATGAGTGCTCTTGAGGAAGTAGAAGCAGCAAATCTAGACTTTTCTAGGATTCTCTTTGGTAACTCTTTATAAACTAGATGACCATGGCAAGTCACTTTTATGAGTCTCATTTCCTTGTCTTTAAGATGGGAATAATAATATTAGTAATTGTTTACTTCAAAGGACCATCATGAGGATCAAATGAGAAGCAGCTATTACTTTGTAAATGTTAAAAGATCAAAAAAAGTATTATTTTATTATCATTAATTTGATACTGAAGAGCTTGGGAATGAATATCTGACCCTATTTTGACAAGACTGAGAGATAATACAAATCTGAAGAAACTGAGGACTGAACAGTTCTATGCCTTGCTTGTAGACACAAAAGTCAGTAATTGTTGGAGTAAGAGTGCATGTTGGTCTCTAGGATGGCAAAGCCCAGGTTCCTTTTCATTGGAGCAATGGGAACAAATGAGTTTTAGAGAAAGAACAGGAGAAGATGGTATCAAAGATATGAGTGGAAAGGTTATCCCTGGTATGGAAAAGTGACTCATCCTCTGCCCATATAAAGTAGAAGTAAATTAGTAAAGCAATTAGATAGATTTTGATAAATGAAGGGAGAGAAAGCTTTTGAAGTACATTTGTTGTTCAGTCATTTCAGACTCTTAGTGACTCCAATTGGGATTTTCTTCCTAATTCTAGGCCCAACACCCTATTCATTGCTCCACCTAGCTGTCCTTAAGGAGTATCCTCAATTTTCTTAGTGAAAAGGAGACTAGCAGGTTGTGGCAAGGAATAGGACTGTGGACCTGAAGGAGTAAAACATTTGAAATAGTCAAATATTGAAGGGCATTTGACAAGGATCCTCCAGCTCTGATTTCACCAATATATGTAAGCATGAAAGAAAGGTAGAAAAACAGGATCAACAACTAATGTGAAACTTGAATTATTTATCTGTTTCCTATTAATCTGTCCCTACTACTACTCCCTCATATCAGAAAAATTGAAGGAAAAACCATGCCCTCAATCTATAGATGCTGAGTTCAGCAAAATCCAAAAATAAAAATCTTTCCACATTTTAAATTCATCACCTCTCTGTCAAGGAGTCGCATGTTTCACATTTATGGAATAAAATGAAAGTTTCAGAAATATCATTATAGCATAACCACTCATCCATTAATTCATTCAACAAACATTAATTATGTCTATCTATATCCTGGACATAATAAAAGAAAAGAAAAGAAAAGATAGTTTCTGATATCAAAGTGGTGGGTGGTAGAACTACAAGATCAATATGTGATGTGTGGTAGAGGATGATGGAGAAAAGGAAGGGTTTACAGAGAATTTGAAATAAGAAATTTAATGAAGGAGAAGTCGCTTTCATCTATGGGGAATCAAGAAAGGTTTCATGGAAAAGGTGAGTTCAGCAGATGGAGAGTGTCTTTTATGACAAAATCCAGGATGAAATTAGCAAATAGCTAGTAGTTCTGTTTGAATATAACAAAAGGTGTGAAGGATTGTAGTATGAAATAAGGTTGGAAACATGAGTTAGAATCATGATGTGGAGATTGTGAATGGCAAGCTAAAGAGTTAATATTTCATCCTATAGACAATAAAGAACAACTGAATATTTTGAGCAGAGTAATGACAAAGTAAGATCTTTAATATGATGTGGTGTCAGACTTGGAGTTAGGAGAGCCTTGAGTTTGAATTCTACCTCCACTATTTATTGGTGGTGTGACCATAGGAAAGTTACCCTCTCTGAGTCTTAGTTTTCTCATTTATAAAATGGGGACAATAAGATCCATAATGCCTACCTCTGAGTGCTATTATGAAATGAAATAAGAAAATGTATGTGTAACAGAGCATGCCTTGGGAGCACACCCAGATCAACTAACATGGAGGTTCCCTGTATCCTTACTATGTAGGTAGGGGTAATCTCCTTTAATTGACTGCTTAGTCAGAAAGTCTGCTGTCTATAAAACTGGAGAGGTAGAGACAATGGATCTCCAGTAAGGAAGGCTACTAAGTTAAACTGGTGAGAGGGGAAGGACTTCCTTCACCTGCTCCTCCTTTACTCCAGCTCTGAGAAATGAGCCTGGGGATAATTGTCTTATTCTGTGTTGCTTTTACTTTCCAGTTTTAGGTATCAGCAGTAATCCTCAACTAACTGGAGTTTGAGCCAGCATGACCTTGGAGTTAAGATTCCAGATAGGATGGTGGAATCAGGATTCCAGGTGGAATGATGCAGCCAGTAAATCTTTCTGGTCAGTCTCAAGAAGTTAGGACTGGAGCTTAATTTGGGGAGGAAAGTTGAACTTGGAACTGCAACTGTGCTATATACGAGTGAAACTAGGATTTGAATTTAATCCCCTCCCCAGAGAGTGAGGTGGTACAAGAGGGGAAAGAAATTATGCATTAGTGATCATAACATTTTTTTAAGTTTTTTTTTGAAAGGCAAATGGGGTTAAGTGGCTTGCCCAAGGCCACACAGCTAGGTAATTATTAAGTGTCTGAGACCGGATTTGAACCCAGGTACTCCTGACTCCAAGGCCGGTGCTTTATCCACCACGCCACCTAGCTGCCCCGATCATAACTTTTGATAGTATTCCTTTATTAAAGCAAATTTTTTAGATTAAATTAGATTAGAATAGAACAAGGGTACAGGAGCCTCCCCTACAACTTGGGGTGGGGTTCATGGGATGGGCTTTAGAGCTATTAGCAGAGAGCATAAACACCTCCAACCCCTTAATGGGTATTGGAGAATCTTGGGAATATGGTGAAATCTAACATGACCTTCCAGAAAGTGAGAACCAGGGTAGCAAGTGTTATATATATATATATATATATATATATATATATATATATATATGTATAATATTTCATAAAATTTAAGGCATTATACAAATACCAACAACAATTATTATCAGGAAAATTATGATGAGGAAGATTACCCACCAAGAGATTAGTCAGGAGACTATTACTAAAACCCAGGCAGAAGATGATGAAGGTCTAAATTGAAATTATCACAGGGAAAATCCAACACCCCCCCCCATGGAAAAATCATCTCTCCCTCTCACACACACACACACACACACACACACACACACACACACACATATGTATGTATATATTTTATATAAATATATAGGGATGAATAGATAAATAAAATGTATATAAAATTCTATTTGCTAACAGTATAATCATGAAATTTCAAATAGGTACATCTGTCTATGTGACATTCATTCAACATACACATCCATAGTGCAGAGGCTTTACACATTGCCATCCAGAATTTGTTGTATCTTTTTTTTTAACATGTATTTGATAGGGGTAAGTCTTTCTAATCTGTAGGACAGTAACACTGAATTATCTAAGAACTGTGAAGTTTGGAACATAAGTCTTTAGAATCCCATGTGAAGTCTAAAAAAAGCTGGGGTTGCTTTTTAGAAAATGATTGTTCTGCTAGATGTCACAGCTGTCATTTAACCTGACAAGTACGGAATGCAGTTACCTGGAAATGAGCACACAATCTGCAAAATCTGATGAAGTGAGCTAAACCCACCTGAAAAGCTTCATGCTCTAGCCCAATCACTCCTGTGCATTGTGTTTATTTACATGCCTCATTAACAACTGAGTTCCTCTATTCACTTCTTCCTTAAAATAACTCACCTTTTGAGAGATACTTAGGAGCTTCTATCAAATTAGAATTCACTGTGCAACCTACTTAAAGTAAAATTTAAAAAAAATTATAATGCTGCCAGCATTTCTAGCTACCTTCATGATTTCCATTTATGCCATCTCAATCTACATGCTTCCTATTCTATAGAAATTCCAGTTCCTCCCATGCTACCTATCTACATGTTTTCTACTGGAATCTTTATTGTTGAGTTCTGCTCAAAGGCCTTTCATGCCACTCTTCCCCCAAGTGAAGTGGATAGAGTGGTAGGTAGGCTTAGAGTCACGAGACCTGAATTTAAATGTGACACTTACCAGCTAAATGACCCCAGGCAAGTCATTTAACTTACATTTGCCTTAGTTTACTCGACTGTAAAATGGGTTTTATTATTATAATAATAATAATATCTATTTCCTGGTGTCATTGTGAGAATCACAATATGGCTCAGAATAGGAGTCCATGACCCCAGAGAGAGAAATAATAACTGCTTCCATTCCTCCATGAATTCCAGATTTTTGTTTTTGTGTCTTAAGAAAGGCAAGGGTGGTCTTAAATTTAGAAGCTTAAATGAGATAATCTTTGTGAAGCGCTTAGCACAGAGCCTGACTTTTAATAATTGCTTATTTTTTCCCTTAATAATAAATTCCTTTTAATAAATGCTTATCCATTCACTTTGCTCTCAACCCCTCCAGATGCTAATGCAAATGTATTGTGTGTGTGTGTGTATGTGTGTGTGTGTATATGTATATATATATATATATATATATATATATATATATATATATTTGTATGCAGGTTAATATGTATGTGTTGTACTACCCAGTAGAATGTAAGCTCCTTGAGGGCAGGGTTGTTTCTATTTAGCTGTATGTTCCTAGTATTTATTTAGCACAGTGCCTATTATGTAGTAAATACACACTTAATAAATGCCTATTGATATGCCCAAAAGGCAATAATACTGCATACCCTTTGATCTAGCAATACCATTACTAGGTCTGTATCCCAAAGAAATAACAGAAAAGGATAAAAAAACTACATGTACAAAAATATCTATAACAGTTCTTTTTGAAGTGGCAAAGAATAAGAAATTGAGGGGATGTTCATCAATTTGGAAATGACTGAACAAATTGTGGCATGAATGTGATTTTCTATAAGAAATCATTAAGGACAGGACTTCAGAATAGCCTGGAAAAATTTGAAAGAACTGGTGAGAAGTGAAGTAAGCAGAACCAGAAGAACATCATACACACTGACAGCAAAATTGGGTGATGATCAACAATGATAGACTTGTTTATTTGAGTAATACAATAGTCAAAGACAATTCTAAAAGACTTGTGACAGTAAACATCCATATCCAGAGAAGGAGCTGTGGAGTTTAAATGTAGACCAAAACTTACAATTTTTAAGTTTTAAAAGTTGTCTTGTATTTTATGTTTTTTCTCTCTTGTTTTTTCTCTGTTTTGATTTGATTCTTCTCTCAAGACTCTCAAGATCTGATTCTTCTCTCAAGCTCTGTAACTAACATGGATCTATGTTTAGTATGACTATACATGTATGGCCTGTGTTGGATTGCTTTCCATTGTTGGGGGGGAAGAATAGGAGAGAAAGGAGAAAGGGAGAAAAAAGGAAAACTCAAAGTCTTGCATAAAAATAATTGCTGAAAAAAAAGATTGTTGAAAACTGCAGTTGGAAAAATAAATAAAATATTTAATTAAAAAATAAAATAAATGCTTATTGATTGATTTATTGAACTTAGACCCTGACATCTACCATTCAAAAATACATAGATTCCATGGAAAACCAAATAAAATCAAAATAGAAAATAAAAGCCAAGTTTAGAAAAGAAATGTAGAATTTTTATTTTTCTTACTTGATTTCTTCTAGTCCTGGAAGAGTGCTTATTTTGATAATTATAAATGTATTTACTTGAATGAAAATTAAGAAAACCTTGGGCTAAAGTTTTTCAAGTATAACTGAGTTCCAGTTGAGTCTTTAAGAACTTTGGAATGAGGTTATACCACTGTGATAAAGAAATGAAAACTGATTATAAACTTTCGTGAATCAAGGTTCTTTTACCTTGGTGTTATAAGAAAGGCAAGTATGACCTTAAATTGTAGACGTTTAATCAGGCTGATAGCAACAGCAACCATGAAATTAAAAGACACTTGCTCCTTGGAAAGAAAACTATGACAAATCATTAGTATACTAAAAAGCAGAGCTATCACCTTCCAACAAAGGTTGAAAGATTAAACTGAGATGTATACTGCACAAACTTTTTTCCTTTCCAGAGAGCTGGTTGTTAAACATTTACTAATGTACCCTTACTTGTCCTTCAAATTCTCGTTAAAAATAACTATTAAAGAATTTTTTCATTTCTTTGGGATTTTGAAGTTATTTTCAAGGTGATGATGAGGAAATAGGGAAAGCCCAGACTTATGATTTCATCTGTGTAGGGACCCCCATATCCTCTACTGAACAAATCAACAACTCACCTGTAATTCATGGTCTTTAAAAGTTGTCTCTTAGTTATATTGAAAAGTTAAGTGAGCATTCAACTTGAGCCAGAAAGGCATATGAACCTAATTCTTCCTCAGTACAAGGTTAGATCTCTCTCTACTTTACTATGCTGTCTTTTCTAAATTGAAGTATTTACTGATTTATTCTAAAGGGTTTTGTTTCAATTCTTGGTAGAATTTGTCAACATTCTCATCTTCAGCAGCAGATGGTAGAGTATAAGCTATAATTATGTTCAAGTCATTTGTGTGTTTGTTATAGGTGTTCATCATAGGAGATGAACAAGTACCTCATAAAAAACCTTTCTTGTTTCCATTAGACATGGGATTGGCAACACCTTTATTTTCTCCTCCAAGAAGAACCCATAATGTGTCTATTGTTTCAGGTAGAATTTCATGTTATCTTTTGGCTCAATTCTTGAGAATTTATCAATGATTTACTTCCTCTATTAGTATCCTCTATCAGTCAGTGTAAAAGGAAGAACCTCACATCTATAATATCAACATTTGAACTAATATTCATAGATGGTCTAAAAACTGTGATTCTTAGCACACTCTATTTCTTCTTGCACCAACATCACAGAAGCAGAGAAGGGGGCAGCTAGGTGGCACAGTGGATAAAGCACCAGCCCTGGAGTCAGGAGTACCTGGGTTCAAATCCAGTCTCAGACACTTAATAATGACCTAGCTGTGTGGCCTTGGGCAAGCCACTTAACCGCATTTGCCTTGCAAAAACCTAAAAAAAAAAAAAGCAGAGAAGAACCAATCAGGACTGGAGCAACATTTTGAATTTTTCTTGTTTTGATAGGCTGCCATGTCAAAAAAAAAAAGAAAGAAAGAAAAAAGGTAACAACTAGATCTCTATACACCAGTGCAAAGCCTCTCCCTATTCAGTTTAGCTGATCTGCAGAAAACAGATTCTGTTAGCTATGACTATATCTACATTAGAACAAGCCAGAGCTTGTGCCAAAAGGACATCCTAAAATGTGTCAAGACTTTGTGAAAAGTGATTTAAGATATATTTATAATATTGGTTTCATGGAAATAAAAATAATATATTTACTTGAATATATTATTTTTATAAATATAATAAATATTTAAAATATAAATATAATATATGAATATATTAACATTATAACTTTACTAATATTAGTAAACATAGTATTCTTACTAGTGCCAGGTATTGTGCTAATTGCTTAATGAATATTATCTCATGTAATTTTTACAGCAGACCTGGGAGGTTGATGCAATTATAATCCACTTTTTTAAATCGAGGAAACCAAGACAGACAGATATTTAATGATTTGCCTACATTCAAATAGCTACTGTCTGAGGCTGAATTTGAACTCAAATCTTCCTGATTCCAGGCTCAGACTTCAATTAAAATGTTTTGAAACATGTTGCTATTGCTTTCTTTTCTATCCTTTCCCAAACACAACTATTGAGCTATAGCTAATAGAATATGTGCTGAATTAATTTTTCCATAAATACTGATAGATTTTCACTGAATTATCCATACTCATCTAGTATCCCCTATGACCAGTAACACATATCTTATATAGTTTATAGACATGGAATTAATTTTTTTTCTGAAACTATCTGACTTATATGAGGAAAGGTCCCATAACTTTGACTTCAGTCAATCAACAAGCATTTATTAAGAACCCACTATGTATGAGCACTGTACTAGATGCAGGCAATACAAAAAACAAAAAAAAAATGAAATAGTCCCTGCACTCACCTTCATTTTCTTAGTCTCAACAATTGCATAGCCTCAACCACCTCCCTCTGAGCCTTGCATTCATCTTTCTTTTTTAAATCAATTTGTCCTACTCATCAATTTGCTTTAATCTCTCATTGTTTCACTTACTTTTTTTTTTACTCACCATGTTTTCTCTTGACAGCTACACTTCTTTCTTCAAATTTAGGGTTCCCTCCCAATTTACTTTCTCCTTGACTCTGCTCTTTATTCAACCCCAATTTGGACTATAGATCAATATCTGGACCTGGCAATTTTTCCTCAATTTCTCCTAAATTTCTCCAAACCAATTCAACATCTCACCTATTTCACTAGTTCAAACCCCTCTTCCACAATCTTCATTTTCCTCCTAAATTAGATGAAATCCTCCCTTCTCCTACAGAAGCTCAAAGTGGGAATGTAGGGAATTGATTTTAGGACCTATTGAATGTATTGTAACCATTCAGTAATTATTCAACAAAACAACTTAGAGCAATGTTGAAGTCTTTTATTTTAACCTATAGTACCTGGGTTCCCCCCTTCACCCATGGATCCATAGAAAACTATTCACATTTGTGGGTATTTTTTACATAAGGCTTCTCTTCTCCAAACCATAGCAGATGAGCCTCCACCAATGAGTTTACCTTTTTATTAGTCAGAGAGAGAACACACTAAGTTTGAATCTAGAGCATTTAATGCTCTAGGGAGCATTAAGGGAAAAAATAGCTATGTAACATTCTCTCTATGTGCCTGGATCTCCCTGTCCCACAAAAACATATTTGGGAAGAGTTGAAATGCATAGGGATCTGTGGGAATACAAACACTGATTATATGTATGACCAGTACAAATCACGCCTCCAAATCTAAGAAGGCCAAGATAGAGTTTGACAATGTCATTGTCCAGATTCAAAACCTTCCTTTCTTTATTGGGTGTCACCCTCTGTTGCTCATTACCCAGCAGTGCCTCCATTTCTACCCACTGGGCATAACTAGCTATGGTTCTCCTGCCAGACATTATTATTCCACCCCATCTGTTTTTCAGCTATCTTCAAGGTCAATTAATGGTATCATAGACTTAGAAGGGAATTTAGAGGTAATCTAATTCCTCATTTTACAGATGAGAAACTGATAACAAAATAGAGATGAAGCGATTTGTTCAATGTCACATAGGACCTAAGCAATCAGAGCTAAGCTTTGAATTTGCACCTCTGAGTCCAGATCCACTATATAGTATATTTTATGTATTTTATCACATTATCTTCCCACTGTAATGTAGGGGAACTGTAATTAATAAACTTCTCCCCTAATAGGAGAGGAATATAGTTCTTTTGTCTGATGACTATGAACCACTTCTCAGCTAAGCTACACTAGAAAGTAGATGCCCATGCCAAATTCAAACCTGTTCTTTGAATTCCTCTCCTTTTAATGTCTCCTTTTACTCCCAAGGAAGTTACTTAGATATTTCATCTAAAGCAAGTAGCATATATTGTAATCCTAGATCAACGAAAGAGGTATGAACCATGAGAGTTCAACTCTTGTATGAATTAAGGGTCAAAGCAACATTTAAGTTCTTATTTCTTTTCTGACCCTTCTAGCTGGGGTAGGTAATCCCAGAACTCTCTTCCCAATATGTGAAAGAAAAGGAGTTATGTTATCAGGGAATTGCCTTTTTTTTTCCAGAGGAGCAAGTCTATAATACTCCTCTGATCTATAAAAATCACAATGACAATGTTGGTTGGGGAAAATTGAAAAAGTAGGAGACCTTTGTCCCATTTCTCCCCAACAACAAATTACAGCCTATTCTCTCTCCACACCTATAATTGAATAACAAATAGTCTTGCCCAATAAGGGGAGGTAGGATGGGATAGATTACACAGGACTCACATGACCCACAACATTCCCAATTGCCATCCTGAACACCCCAAACAGATTAAAAAGCTCTTTTTTTGATTTTAATATTATTTACTAATTTAAAAAATAAATATATAGGGGCGGCTAGGTGGCACAGTGGATAAAGCACCGGCCCTGGAGTCAGGAGTACCTGGGTTCAAATCCGGTCTTAGACACTTAATAATTACCTAGCTGTGTGGCCTTGGGCGAGCCACTTAACCCCATCTGCCTTGCAAAAACCATAAATAAATAAATAAATGTATAAGCATGTATTATTTTCTAAATCAGTGTAAGGACTTTAGGAATCCTTCTGTACAGTTTAGTAACATTCCCTCACCCCATTCTCTATTTGAGTTTGAAACCCCAAACTCAAAAGTCAAATGATTACTTGATTTAGGATTAGAGTCAGATGTCCCAAGTAGATAGCCCATTTTTGCCATCTACTACCCATATGACCTTGAGGTACTCACTTAAACCTTCTGGGCCTCAGTTTATTCATCTTTAAAATGAGGAGGTTTACCTGACTGTTCACAGCTGAGGGAGGGAGATGGGAAGGGAGGGTGGAAGGAAATTTTGTGACTTAAAAATATGCATGTGCATATATGGATGAAAATAAATTAAAAAATTGAAAAAATAAAATGAGGAGGTTGAACTATATAAGATAAATGTCCTTCAAGATCTAGTTCTATGGTCCTGAATTGACATTTAGACCAAAAAGAGTCAATAATCTTAGTGTGACATAGAGGAAAGAGAGATAGATTTGGAGTAAGAGAATATGGGTGCTGTGTTTGAATCTTGACTTTTCTTCTTACTATTTGTATTAATATCATCTGTAGAATTAGGGATTTGGTGCAAATGATGTTCTTTTCAAAATAATGATGATGATGATGATGGTGGTGATGATACCAGAATTACATATCTATATCTCTATGTATTGTATATATGTATATATTTATGTCTTTAAGATTTGTAAAACACTTTATAAATGGTATTCAATTTGATCCTCACTCTGGAAGGTAAGGGATCTTATTATCCCCATTTTACAGTTGAGAATATTGAGGGAAATAAAGATTTGTTTCAGGTCACAAAGCTAATAAGTATCTAAGGTAAGATTTGACTTGGAGTTTTTCTGACTCCACTGAGCTACCTAGAAGATGAACCCTGTGATGGACCTTGTCCCCTGTGTTTAGCATACTAATTTTTAGCATCCTATTTTAAAGTAATATACAATTGTAATATTACTCAATTTCAAGATTTATATTTTTGCTATGGATGTTTTATATATTATATTTATTATATTTTATTGTAGCAAATCTTATATTATAATATTATTTGATAATAATAATTATATTACAATGTGATAATAATCTATTATTATATATTATATTTATATGCATATATAAACATATATATTCACATTTATCACGGGCTTACCAACTTAACAGTCAGCTAGCCATCTCCTAATTAAACAGATGGACATCTTAGAGTTTAAGAGGTGTGATATCCCAAGTAAGACATTATAAAAATCAGCACATATATGTTCTAAAATCAGAGGTATAACTGGATTGGGACAACCAAATTAGATTTCTGCCTCAGGGGGTTTAAAACTATATAGATCTTAAAAAATTTGGTCTTAAATATAAATCAACTAAATCAAGCAAGTATAATTAGTTTTCAAAAGAAACTAAAAAATCAATCTGTTAAAAGCATTTATCAAGTTCCAAATAATACACCAGGCTCTGTGCTAACTGGTGTGGCTACAAAGTTCCTGCCCTCAAGGAGTTTAAGAAGGAAGACAAAATGTGAATAAATTGTTATAGGTTGTCTACTATAGTTATCCCTTCTACATCACAACTTTCCCCATCGAGGTTTCCATATATCACAGGTTGGCATAAGAAATTAAATGGGAATTTTGGAGAGAGTTTTGCAGAAGCCACAGACAACAAGAAGCCAGCAAATGACATAGAAAAAATTCAGAAACACAGAAATGCATAAAATATAGGTATATTATTATATAATATCAATCTATTTTATTTTTTGATACCCTAATTCAAATTTCTCCTCTGGGACAAAGGAAAGTACTACAAAAGTCAGAAGGGGAAATGGTTTTGATGGAAAGATAATGACTTATGTTTGGACATATTGACTGACATCTAATTTGAAATATCCAAGAAGCAGATGGTGATGAAGAGAGCTCAGGAGAGAGACCAGGGCTGGATAAATAGATCCAGGAGTCATCTGCCAAAAGATGATCATTGAACCCATGGGAGCTAATAAGAGAGTATAATAGAGAAAAGAGAGTAAGGCCTAAGAGACTTCACAGTTAATGGAGATTGAGTAGTCACACAAGTAGGAGGAGAACCAAGAGAGGAGACTATCCAAGAGAAGGTGTTTAGACACTGAAGGAAGTGTAGAAAATTCATCTCCACTCCTTTGAACAGCCCCCACTATAGGGAAACTTCTACCTATTCTCTTGGTTTTCTGTTTCTCTACTGAATTAGTCTGCTTACCCGGAGGCTCTTGTTCCCAGCACAAAAATTACTCGTTATAGCTCTGTTCACAAGTCATTTCCCCTGCTTTGTGAAAGTTCCATTTTAAGGGCTGACATGAAGAGTGAAAGTCAGTTGAAGTCAACTAGTAACACATTATATACTTTTCTAGAACGTTTCAATCTTCAATCACTATTGTGCATAATTCAGTCGTGTCAAATACTTCAATTCTTAAATTATTTTTCCTGGCCCTTTCCCCTTCGACTATCCCTCAGAAAATAACTACTGTGTTTTTTCTTTTACTTTTGTCAGTGGCAACCACTTACCAACCAGTCACTAGACTGGCTGGAAAATACAATCCTATTTGATAGCATTTCCAAAGTATCTTGTATATTTTCATTATCTCATTTCTTTCCATCCATAAAAACTCCTCTGGGAGGTATGACATCTGTTCCTGGAAGAGAATTAGCTACAAGCTTCCTTTCTGGTTTTACTCTGTCTGTAAATCTTCAATGAAGTCACTGTTCCCTTATCATTTTTAGTTTCTAGAATTCTCTACAGGAAAATGTTAGAAAAGAAGAAAATCATAAGCCTGAGGTACTAATTAGCCACCAGACTCTCACGAAACAGGGGATTTAGGAAGAAGAATCACAGAGAAAAGTGGAAGAGAAACCAATGGGATTGAGAAAATTTTTCTACTATCTTCAAAATAAGTGACAGTCTCAGATATTAACCTGTGACAAAATAGTATTAATACATGAGCTGTCCTACCTTAAGAATGACATGGTTTTGAGGTTGACAAACTGCAACTTATATTTTTGAGAATATAATGAAACAGGATACTTTGATTATTTTCTTTGCCAAAATATTCTGAAGCACCATAGCTTACATGTTGCCTGAGCCAATTTTCATCTTGAATTTCATTGCTATAGGTATTGAATCTGGGGGTGGGGGGATCCTGTACACTGATGCCAGAACTGTATTGCTCTGCTTTTGGTAATGGCTCTGTTTAATTTTTTACACCCCCATCCAAGAATTTTCAGCCCCAATTCTATAGCCTACTCCTGATGCCTCTAGGAAAGGAAGTTCATTTCTCTCCTGGGCTGTGATTCTCACAGTAATCCCATTTCAAAGCAAAATGAAGCTCCATATTTTAAAACTGGTGTCTCAATTTTGATTACAGCAGTGGTTCCCAAAGTGTTTCCTCATGATCCCTGGGGAATCTAAGACTCTTTGGGTAGGGGGAGGTGGGGTCTATTTCTTCAAGGTCAGAACTATATTCAAAATAATACAGAGTCAAGGTCAGTCAATAAGAACTTACTGAACACCCACTAGCTGTGCCTTGCTATACATTGGGAATACATACATGCAAGCAAAAAGTTCCTGCCCTTTAGGATCTTACATCTTAATTAGGGAAGCTAATAAATAAAAAAAAAAGCTGAAAGGGGACTCATAAAGTGTAGATCAAGAAGGAAATGCAGTTTGGAGAGACCAAAAGAAAACATGAAGACTTGGGTGCCCTCCTTAAATAAAGGAGTCATTCAATCAGAGGGAAAGGTTTCAAAACTCATGGTTCTTTCACTGTGTGAATTCTAGGACTGGAGTGAGGATGAAGAGGTTTCTGGGATATGGTAGAGAAAATGCTGAGTAAATCCTGGAAGGAATAAAGATATTATGTTATTTGCTATTAAATACTCCCCCCCCTTTTCCAACTACAAATATATTTGAGATCAGATTTTATTTATAAGCTTCAACTAAAACAACATATTGAATGCAGGATCTGATATGAAAAATCAAGTGTCTTCTATTAAGCCAGACATTAAAGAGATTTACAAAAATTCATAAAACTACAATTCTGATTTTTTGTAATACATTTAAATGAAAAATAACTATATCTTCTAATGTTTTGTTTTAGAAAATAGTTAGTTTTCATTTAAATGTATTATTTAAGTTAACATGTAATAGTCTATTATTATTTTAAAATTAATAAACAAATGTTTTAATATGATAATATCCACTTAAAAAAAAACTCTTTGGGTCCTTTATAATTTTTAAGAATACAAAGAGGCCCTGAGACCAAAAAGTTTGAGAACTGCTGAATTATAGGACACTTTTTTCCATTGATATTTTAATTTATTTTTCCAATTGCATATTATTAAAGTTTTTCAATATTCACCTACATGCATATGCATATTTTTAAGTTACACAATTTCCTTCCCACCTCCCTCCTATTAGCAGCAAACAGTCAGATGAATGTTGTACATACACATTTGTGCTACACATGTTTACAGAGTAGTCATTTTAGGTATGAGAAATCAGTATTAAGGGAAAAGAAAGAAAACCATAAGATAGTGAAGAAATACATAAAAGAAATTTTTAAAAAGTGAATGTAGTGTTAATTCAGTTTCTGAAAGGGGGTTTTGGTTTTGTTTTGGTTTTGTTTTGATTTTTTTTTTTGGTTTGATTTGGTTTTGTTTTTCTTCTTCTAGATGGGGAAAGCATTATCCATGGCCAGTCTCCTAGGATTGTCCTACCTCTCTGAACTGCTGAGAGGAGCTGTATTCATCACAGTTAATCAGCTCACAATGTTGTTGTTAACCAGTACAATGTTCTCACTCAGCATCAGTTCCTGTAATTCATTTCAAGCTTCTCTAAAGTCTGACCATTTATGTTTTCTTATACAGCATAGTATTCCATAGCATTCCTATACCATGACTTGTTCAACCCATTCCCCCATTTATGGGCATTCCCCCAATTTCCAATTCTTTGCCACTATAAAAAAGAGCTGCCACGAATATTTGGAACATGTGGGAATTTTCCCATTTTTTATGATTTCTTCTGGATATAGGCCTAGCATTAGAATTGCTGAGTCAAAGGGTATGATCAGTTTTATTGCACTTTGGGCATAGTTATAAGACACTTTTTAAAGAATTCTCAGCACTTTGAACATACATGCTTACAATGCAAGAAGCCAATGACAATTATGTTCATATCTTTGCACAGATGATCAAATTTAAAAAGTAAAGTAATTACAGATGTAACCTATGTCCTGGGCTCACTCTTTCAATCCCCTACTTGAACTAGCAGGTCAGATCCTCAGAGCTAAGATTCACTTAGGGTTCTAGAAAACTGTGATGGATTTGAGATGTACTATAAGTACAAAGAGTGTAAGTAGTTGCTCATTGTCCTTTTCCTCCAAGAGGACCAAAAAATGGCATCACTGAGTTAGAATTTTTCAGTGTCCAGTTGTGGCTAAACAATTGTGACCAATTTGAACTCAGAATGTTCTACCACAGCTTGGTAGTCCATGTGAACACCTGGAAGGAGTTCTCTAAATTTACACAGCTCAAAGGAAACATGAGATGCTCTTTGAGCATAGCACCTTCTCTAAGAAGGGCACATTATGCAGGGTGGTCTTGTACCAGTGTCTCCTACACTGTACGGTCAATTCCAGAATTCTTAAGAGAGAACTTGAGAGTGTCCTTATATTGCTTTTTCTGACACCCTCCCCCCCCTTGTGAGTGCTTGCCCTATGTGAGTTCTCCATAAAATAATCTTTTTTGGCAAGCCTACATTTGGCATTTGAACAATGGGGCCAGCCCATCAGAGTTGTACTCTCTTTAACAGTGTGAATGCCTAACAGCTTCATTCAAGAAAGGACCTCAGGGTCTGATATATATTCTGCCAAGGGATCTTCAGAATCTTCCCAAGATAGTTTAAATGGAAGCAATTCAGTTTTTTGGCATGGCACTGGTACACTGTCCAGACTTCATAGGCATTCAGCAATGAGGACAGCACAACAGCTATGTATAGACTTTCAGTTTGGTAGTCAATCTAACACAGCCCAAGCCCCCATCAGTCTGCTTTCCCCACTGTCACTGACAATAGTCAGACTTAATTAGGTTCTAGAAAAAAAATATTTACTAAGTGGTCTAGTAAGAACAGTAAACACAAAATAGTCCCAAAAGTCTGTAACATGACCCCAACAGGGAAATTTATCAAGTTTGGCACACAAATGGCAAAAGGAAGTAGCCCTCTTCTGCTTAAGTATCTTGTAGGTATCTGCTAGATTCCTTTCATAGGTTTGAGCCACCTCTCCTCAGCATGTCTAGTTTGTTCCTGGTTCCAAATGCAGATACTGTTGCCTATTGTTTTGTGGACCCTACTGGGATATTGATGAGAAATTCAAAGCACACTTTAAACCATATTAGGTCCACCTCTGACCAAGATTGGGGGGGGGTTGATTGAAAGGAGTCTGGTACTGAGGCTCTTCTCCTCCTCTGCATCCTGCCCCCTTTCCCAAAGATATTCTTATTCTCTCTTGGAGCTTTGTTGGAATTGCCCCTCTCAGTAAGTCACCCTAAATACCCAATATTAGCTTACTCCATAGGGAATAACTAAATCATCTCTATAATATGCATATATTTCTTGTCCACAATCAATTCATTCAGTGACTTTCAAAAACTAAAGCAAGGACTTTTCATACCTAAGTATTTAGTTGTAGTTTAATTCAAGAGGTGTTCTCACTGATTAATTACTTATAAGGGGATGGTATGAGTGATTCAGTGGACCCTATATTCTTACACAAATATTACCAAAGACATGCATTTGATGATGAGTGGAAATGAAATCAGATCTCATGCTTTCTCTTAATTCAGCATTATGCTCTCTCAGAAAGATTGCCCTGGTGGTTCAAGCTTGCAATACACTGATAGGATCAGAACATACCTCAATGATTATTTCTACCCTCTAAATCCCCTGGGCAGCAAACCTTATCTAAGTTTGGTGTCTTAAAGGCAGAGCTTTGTCTCTTTCTTCTGATAGCTTCCCCTAAAGTAACTAGTACACAATGGGTCAGTAAGTCTAATTTTTTAAATTAGAGTTCGGTATTTGTTACTTTGAAGACTGGTGGCACAATGAACTTGTAAATGGACAACACTGTGAAAGAAATAGGAAAGTTACTCAAGCAGTTTCCCTTTGATTAGGTAAAGCGTTTACTTATATGTCAGACACTGCTAAGATTTTTTAATATAAATACAAGCAAAAAGAAAGCTAGATCCTGTCTTTAAGGAGATTATATTCTCAGAAGGTAACACAACATATAACAGGATGATAAAAATAGTTTAAAGGAAAGTACCAGGGAAGAGACTAAGGTGAAAATCAGTCCAGAGAGTTAGGAGTGCTGAGCCAGGTTAGAAGTGAGCATGAATCTTAAGGTACTTCCTCCACCAGGTTTGGGGAAAGAAACTCAGGATTCTGAGGAGAAAGTTGCAGAAATGGAGTTGTTGCTGAAGTTAAGAGCTCCTTGTCAGGAGGGTTAATCTCTTAATTAAGATCAGTCATTTTTGTTGTATTCTTTTGCAGTTCAAATCCTGAGGTGTTTTGAGGTTTGTGTATGTGTGTAACAGGGCAAATTTTTATTATTACTGCAAATAATATACTAATCACACTACATATGCTGAAAATGTAAAATTAATATTAAGCAAAATTACATCTTTAAAATCTGCAAGGACATAACATCCAAAATTCCAAAATTTCACAGCAGGCACACACAATCTCTTTTTTTTGTTTGTTTTTGCAAAGCAAATGAGGTTAAGTGGCTTGCCCAAAGGCCACACAGCTAGGTAATTATGAAGTGTTTGAGACCGGATTTGAACCCAGGTACTCCTGACTCCAGGACCGTGCTTTATCCACTGTGCCCCCTAGCCACCCTGCACACACAGTCTTTGAGAAATACTTAAGTAGGTACTCATAGTAGCTAACATTTTTATAGCATTTTATGTTTGCTGAGCTACATGGGTGTATGTGGTATATATGAAGTGTAAATAGCATGTGTATAAGTATATGCATACATACACAAACGTATATAAAAATACATATCCTCCTGGGACAGCTTCACATGACTAGAAGATAGGACTCACTGGAAAAGTCCCTGGTGTTGGGAAAGATTGAGAGCAAAAGGAAAAGGCAATGACAGAGGATGAGATGGATAGTATCACCGGAGTGATGAGCATGAGCCTGGACATATCTAAGGAGATAGTGGAGAACAGAAGGATGCGATCTGTCTATGGTTCATGTGGGTCACAAAGAGTTGGACAGTGCTGAATGAACCACATAGATGAGGAAACAGAGGCTCAGAGAGTAAAAATGATTTGTCCGGATTTATAGAGTTAGCAGTGTCTGAGGCAGGATTCCAAACTCAGATTTTTCTAGTTTTCATGTTTTTCTGTTTCCACTATGCCGTGTTACATTCCTACTAATCCGTTTAATTTTTTTTTAAATCCAATCCATTAGGCATTTAGTGAGTGCCTACTTTAGACAAGAGGTTGGTTACTATATACAAAGACAAAACAAGCCACACCAGTTCAGGAAGAGGAATTGAGTCGTGATGGAAGAAGCGGGTGTTTAGACATCCGTAGGCTTGGGAAGGTCTAGGGACCGTCTCTTCTTAGTTCTGGCCTCCCCCCACTCTTGCCAGGCGGCTTACACCTGCAGTAGGTATCTCCTGTCCTGGGAGGTGGCCCTTTACCTTCACCGGAGTCCCCTTCTCTCTTATTTATAAAGTGAAGTTTGACTAGTCTGCTCCTGCCCCCAGCAGTCCGCCCCTTCCACCCTGAGCTCTTATAGACGACACAGACACACAGACACACAGACAGACACACACACGCACATTCTTTCCCAGGTTTCGTGAGAAATGACTTTCCATGAATAAGCCTCCCCCGGGCAGCGGTCCCGGGCAGCCCCCTTGGGGAGGCCGGGCGCGCTCCCACTCGGGCGGACCTGCGGGCTCCCTCCGGGGCGGGGCGGGGCGGGGCCGGCGGGGCGGGGCTCCGGGGGCGGGGCCGGCGGCGCGGGGCCAATGGCGGCGGGCGGCCGGCTCCTCCCGGGCGGCCGCCCCGCCCCGCTCCCGGCTCCGGGCTCGGCTGAGCGCGCAGGGGGCGGGGCTCCGCTTGACAGCGGCCGCGGCCGGGGCGAGGAGGGGCGAGCGGCCGCGCAGAGGGCGTGTGGCCGCGGCTCCCGCACTCGGTGGAGGCGGCGCGCCGGGAGCTCCGCGGAGCCCGAGCGGCGGGGGATGCGGAGGATGCTGCGGCCGGCCCCGCCCGCCCGCCGCTGACCCGCGCCTCCTCTGAAGGTAGATGCGCGCCGGCGTGCCCCTCCCCGCCCAGCCCCCGCCGGCCCCCGCCGGCGCCCCGCTTTGTGTCTCGGAGGCGCGGAGTTGGGGGGGGGAGGGATGCGCGGGGTGGGGTTGGGCTGGGGCCGGGCTGGTTTCCCTTTGAGGAAGAGGGTGGGAGCTACGGGAAGAGGGGGAGGGGGAAGCCCTGGGGGAGCAGCATGGCAGCATCCCCATCCTCTGTCCTTCCTCCCGTCTCCATCTGCTTGGGAAGCCGTTCTGTCCCCGGAGCGGGAGAAAGTTGGATGCGGAGCTGTGGGAAAGGAGCCCTTGAGGCAGGCCCCCCGGCGCCTGGGGCCGTGCCTTCTCCTCCTTCTCCGCGGACGATTTCCCCACCACCCTCGCAAGCCTCGTGTTCACCATCGAGCGTCACAGGTAGGACACAGGTGGGACACAGGTTGGGACGCAGGTGTCCCTGTCGGCCGCTTCCCGACCGGCATCCCATCTCCGGCTACAAGTTGGGAAATTCCCTTTGGAAATTCCACAAGGAAAAACCAGCCCTCCCTCCTCCCCTGGTGCCTCTTCCCTGATCCGCTGCAGCCAGATTTCGCCAACATCTTGCCCCTTTTGTACTCCAAGGCTTAGCACGGTGCCCCTAGGAAATGTTGATTGATTGACTGAAATTACTAACAAGTACTTCACATCTCCATTTTTAATTCTTCTCCTTAACTGGATCTCTCTCCTATCTCCAAAACCTTAGAGCAAAAATACCCTATGTGAGAGCCTCCTGATCCTTCCAATTAAAGCAAACACCAGAACCCGAAAGGTAGGGAAACCGCTGGCACAAATTGTTGTGAATCACCTTCACCAGTGCTAGCACCCCCATGAGAACTGCACACCATGGCACAAGCATGCACCTCTCACCCAATGGCCCTCAGGGTGTCAAGCCACCAGCCAGTGGTTTTGTCACACATCCTACTTAGCACACTGAAAAGCAAAACACAGCCTGCAAGCAGGCATTATAAGCATTGTACTCTGGGACACCCTGTGCGGTAGGCATGAGGTCAAGTATGGAATCATATCTGCTGTCATGTGGTACCAAGAGAGGGTACAAATATCACTCCTGACCCTTTACTGACTAGCCTCTCTCTCTTGTCTTCAGACAAGAAATGATCACTTGGCAGCCTTCACAGGTACACACACACACACACACACACACACACACACACACACACTTCCTTATGCATTAAGCTTATCTTTTTTTATCTCTAAACCCTTACTCTATATGGACAAATGTTAAAACTTCATAACCTTGTCAGTGGACAAGAACTAATCAGAAATCTGTGAGAATTGTGTATTTTAAACCATATTTTGTCCCGTTCAGTCTATTCCACTTTTCTGTTGCTACATTCATGGTCAGAAAGTGAGAGTTATTATATATTGAACCCAATTGTGAATGAATTATCATCCTTGGAGGATGGAAGAAGCTACCAAAAATAGAGATTTGGTCCCATACTCTTTAGCAGCATCCTGTTTGATGAAATAGTATGATATGAGCATAATATGAAAAATGCCACACATGACAAAACCATAGAAATATATCCAGATATGGAGAAGGCTATTTGGTATAATAAAATACAATTAGGAAGACCTGGGTTCAAATCCTATGTTGTGTTTTGATTTAAAATCAATTTTTTCAAAGATTTTCTAGAGCACATCTATTGCAAAGGGCTGGTTTTGGGGAGACAACATGTTATAGATGGAAAACTTTTTTTTATTTTTAACTCAGATGGCCAGAGTTCAAACCCTGCCTATGATGTTTATTTTCTCAGTGCCCAAGGGTGAATTACTCAATCTTTCCTCAACTTGCAAAGTGACTTCTAAGGTCCCCTTCTAACATTCTGTCAGTCAGTTAGTGAACATTTATTAAAGCACCTTCTATGAGCTAAACACTGTGGAAATACAAAAAAGAGGCAAAAGACAGTCCCATGCCTTCAAGTTCACAATCTCTGCCATGTTATTATGGAAGGTACATGGGATAACTGATGTAATCAGTCTTGTTACCTGTCTGTTTCTCATTTATATATACCTTTCCTTTCTCTAAACTCTTTCTTTTTTTATTCATCAGTTAGCTTCACACTTTACTTACCTGAAAGATCTTGGAAACTAGCATCCCTGATTGCTGGTATTGCATTTTAATTTATACTTATCCAGGAGATAGCACACAGATAAGAGCATAGTTCTTTTTTTGTAAGCCTCATGCTTCCTGATTAGAATAGACACACACAATCCACCTGACATAATTTACAGCCTGCAAAAACTTGTCCATGTTTTGAACAATGGGAAATTCACATATTCCAACACATAGCAACTTCAAGAGACAGCTTCAAACATTTAGACAGATGTGTACACTTATGCTCAGACCAAGTAGTGTGAAACCTTGAGAAGTCCTTGATTTACCCAGTCACTTCACCTGATTAAACATTCCAGGGATTTACATCAAGCACCAACACCTAAGTTCTGGTTACCTTTTAAGAGAAAAAGCATGGGACAAAAGGAAGACCAAATACACTCTCAATTGGCAAGGAAGGGGGAGGAACCCAGTATCTGCCCCACTAATCATATAAATTGGCCTCAATTTTTTGCAGTTTCCCAGACGCTACACCAGGGGACAATTTGACATTCTAGGAACCCCTCATCTTTTCTCCATTTCCTCATTCCTCACCCCATCTCCATCTCATTCCATCTCACTCACTCACTCCTTAAATACAGATGTGAATTCCAATCTAGACACAGACAGCCTCACTTGACTTATTAAAACAGAAGAGATTGCAATCCTTGACTGAAGTGAAATTGTTGAATTAAGGTTCTTTGTGGATTTCCTTAATTCATATTATCCCTGAACTCTGTTATTACTATGAATTACTGAAGTGAATCACAACTGAAATTTATATATATATGTATGTATATATACATATACATATATCTCAGCATTTTCTTGAAATGTTAAATTCTTAACAAACCAGAAATAGCTCAATCCCACATTATGAAAAAAATTCCTCCAGTGCCTATTATAGTATCATATATCCAAAGGAACTCAGAACAAGGTGTTGTGGGGAAAAAAAAGCTGTTACCATATTTAGATGCTACCACCTGTTGCCTTATAGTGGGTGTAACATCCTCCATAAAGCAACACACCTTGTCCTTATTTCCTAGATTTATACCTTAACTCTCATTTAGAGAAACACCTTTTGTTGGATTACAAGACACATTTGAAGCAGGGTATCAAGCAATGAGACACTATTTCCCCCAAACTGTACCTGGAATCATGTACAAGAAATCTTATGAATAGAGAAATATGTATATATACATATATTTCTTGTCAAAATAGTTTTCACCTCCTAATTCATCTTCTGCTTCCAAATCAAGCTGTAGCACTAAGTTTCATAAGATGTGAAACGTAGGATTTTGAGCAGTTACCATATGCTCTCTGGGAATATATTCTCCAATTAGCATTTTACTTTTATTGTCATAATACTAAGAAGCACAAAATTTCATATCTCTATTTGGGGAATTCCAGGAAGACATTCCTGTCTGCTCTTTGTCTTGATATAAACTCCTTGAGGGGCAGAAGGAATCTCTAGTACAATGTCTTCCTTGTACACACTAGATACCCTATAAAATTTACTTCAGGGAATTGAATTTCTATTTTCTGTGGAAACTAGATCATTGCTTGGTTCACAACTTAGGCCCCATCCTCTACTCTAAATGACTTAAATGATTGTTGCTCAGTTATTTAGTCAGACTTTCAGGATTGCATTAGGAGTTTTCTTGGCAACGATATTGGAGTGGTTTGTCATTTCCTTTTTCAACTCATTTTACAGATGAGGAAACAGAGGCCAAATGGGTTAAGTGACTTGCCCAGAATCACACAATTAGTATCTGAGGCTGGAATTGAGCTCAGGAAGAAAAGTCTTCCTGACTCCAGGCTTAACACCCTATCTACTGTGCCATCTTACTGTGCCATTTAAATCCTAGAGTAGTCTCATTTGAAATATATGGGAAGAGTTTACTCACTATCATATTTTTATTCAAAGCCTGGGATGAAAGGAAGAGAGGCAAGTGACTTTTGTTAGGCATTAGATCTATATCTATGTTCAAAAGATTGGAAGACACTTATTTTGACAGAATATTGTGTGTTTGTAAGAGACATTATTGTCATAATAGTGAAAAGACTATCCGACTAAGGCCAGGGAACCTGTCTCCCAGGTTTGCCATCTATCTGCAATGACTTGGACAAGTCATTGAATATCTCTGAGCCTCTGTTCTTTTATTTATCAAATATAGTGGTTTGACTAGATGATCCTTAAGTTCCCTTGCTGTTTTAAATTTTATGATTTTATGACCTTGCCAACTGGCAAGCCTATACATATCTGTGGGAGTGTACCAAACCAGCCAGCCAAGAGAATGCATGCAGTTTTATATGGGGATCATATTCCCTCACTCAATTGGAATCACACATTTTTACTAATCTATTTTCACTTGACATGATAAACCCTGATGTTCCCCCATATGTGCATGTGTTCCTGCAGTCATCATCATTTATCTTTTCATTGTGATTCTAGTGCTGTGCTTCAGTCATCTGCACCCTTCATTCAATATTCCCACTATATGTATGTTAATGTGGGTGCATTCTTTGACATTGTGTTATCTTTGAGAGTGCTCTTTGTATATTTTAATAGTTTAATCATTTTAATCCTGATAAATTACCATTGTAAATGAGTGCATATTTGTGTGAATATATGTGTTATATACACATACATACACACATAAATATGCAACTAGGTGGCTAGAGGGGCCAGGAGTCAGGAAGATCTGAGCTCTAATCCAACCTCAGACAGTAGCTGTGTGACACTAATCAAGTCACTTTACTTCTATTTGCCTCAGTTTCCTTATCTATAAATTGGAGATAATTATAGCACCTACCTCCCAGGGTTATTTTGAGGATCAAATAAGATAATTATAAAGTGATTAGCAGAGTTCTGATGCATGGTAGATATAAATGTTAACTCTTTGTATATCCATCAGACAGCACCCTACATACCTGACATGATGACTATTTCGGTAGCTTTTTTTAAAATATGCATTCTCATTAGCACAAGTTCCCCTGTATACAGTGTGACATATGTTGCATTTGCAGTTATAGCTTGAGAATTACCTATTGGAAAAGTTTGCTTTGTTTTGTATTATGTTCGTGTATGTTGAAATGATTGATTCTGACAGGAAATATGTTATAGATATTATATATATACAATTATGTGTATAACATTACTTTTGTGTATTCTGAAATGACTAATTCTGAATGAATTGTATATGTGATATGTATAATATATAATTTTATTTATCTGTGTGTACACACACACACACACACACACACACACACATACAAACTCACATTTTTAATAACTGTCATTTAAAATATGCAGTCCTACTCCTAAAAATATCCCTTCAGGTACCCTGCTGATTTAAAAGACTTGTGTCCTGTTCCCCTTCTACATCTGGGGGGGTCTCTCCTTCAGATGCTTAGTGGTTATAGTTAGGTTTTTCACCCTTGGTAGTTTACAATTCAGCCCCTTGATTTGTGTGTGTGTGTGTGTGTGTGTGTGTGTATGCTCAAACTGAACTTTTCTATAGATAGTCTGGTCTCCTTAATGATGATCATATACTTACTAGAAAGGACTTCAGAATTCATCTCAGTCAACTATCTCATATTACAGTTTAGACAACTGAGGCTCAGTGAGATTGGTGACTTGCCCTGTATCATGTAGGTAGACAGTGCCTGAGCTGGTGGATCCCAAGACTCCAAAGTCAGTCCTCATTCTGCACTATCATGCCTTCTCTTAGTCTCTGTACCATGCTAACTGTTTATTCCATTTGAAAATCTCCTCTTCAATGACTCTATAAAGTCACAGATAAGGATATTTCCCTCTCTTGGTGCAAAGTATAACCCAGGCATGCTTTCCAATCCCTATTCTTCATTTGAGCATCTCTTGTTTTTTGTTGAGAAAATATGACCAGTTATTAATATACCTCTTCATCCCCTAACTTTAGTACATTTCTTTTGCTTTCATTTCTATGAACATATCTTGCCCATATTAGCCAAATTTAATGAAAGCAATTATTGTAGAACACAGCAGAAATGTTTCAGGGGTACTGATTCTGACCACTCTGTCAGCCCTGTGATCCTCAGAATCATAGGTTTAGAGTTAGGCCATATAAATCCTGCCCTTTCATTTTGTTATTGTTCAGTTGTGTTCGACTTTTCATGATCCCATTTAAAGTTTTCTTGGCAAAGACACTGGAATGGTATGCCATTTCCTTCTCCAGATCATTTTATAGAAGGGGAAACTGAGGCAAATAGGGTAAAGTGATTTGTCCAGGGTCAACAGCCAATAAGTGTTAACCATTTAATGCTGGAAATGCCAATGCAAACATGATTTTTGTCCTTTTTTTTTATCAAAGACCAAAATGACTTCACTAAATTAGAGATAATTTACAGTGTGTTCAACTATGGCTGATCAGACTTGCATGAGCTCGGAACACTCTACCAGGTTGGGTACAAATAGTCCACACAAACACCTGGAATGGTTACTCTAAACTTATGTATCTCATGTTTACTTGGAGCTGCTTCAATAGAAATGGTAAAATGGTTCAGATGATGTGTTTTGATTCATGCATGGCTTTAAGTGAGGCAGAGTTTCATGAAGTCATTGGCCTCACTCTCTCTTCCAAAGTCATCATGATCTGGTGGCAAGACAGAGTCAAGATGCAGTGGATGACCTTTGTGTCTTTGATATCTAATCAAGCTCTAAACACCCTACAATCCCTGCTTCAATTGCCTTCATAGCCATGGGAACAAAATGTTCTCATCCACCCATTTCACCAGTGGAAGATTTCACATGCTTGGGATAGATACCCCCCCCCAAGTCACCAATGGGTTTGAAACACCTCAGTTACCCTCACCCTGGTTTTGTCCATCCTCAAACAAAAAGCATGTTTACCTGGGTATGGCCCACTGTGTATGCTACAGCTTCCTGGAACCAAAGGTGAGAGTGAAGTGGTTCAGGTGAATTTCAAAGGTGGAAAGCAACCCTGAAAAGGACTTGGCAGCCCTAACACCAGAGGTTCTAGTTTTCCTTGAACATACCCTACAAGTATAAAGGAGCTTACATTCTAATAGGGGGAGGGGGCATAAAAGGGAACTGAAAAGGGGGTAGGAGAGTAAAGTACCTCCCTAAAAGGGGCATTATAGAGAAAGTCAGGAGGGGAAGCTTTGGAGGAACAAGACCTGGATGGTCCAGATATTTTCCTTAAAATGGAAGTGCTGGGAGGAACCAACCAGAGAAAACAGCTGCAGGGGTGGATTGTGAAGCCCAGGAATGGAGGAAACTTTCAGGGTGAAAAGGCTTCTATAGTATGAGAAAGTCCAGTCAGCAGTGGAGCCTGCAAAGTAAGTACAACTTTTAGGTGTTATAGATAAACAATACAGACCACATTGAAAAAATGTGGTCTGTATTGCATGATTTTTTATTTGGACTTCCTTTCTTTTGGACTCTTCTCTGGTTCAGAGTTTATCATTAAACTCTGCTAGCTTCTAACTTCTCAATCCAGGAGGTTGAAGGAAACAAGCAATTAAGAGCCTTCTATATGCTAGGAACTGTGCTAAGTATTTTAAATTGATTATTTCATTTGATCCTCACAACCCTTCCAAGATAGGTGTTATTTTCCCTATTTTACAGTTGGGGAAACTGAGGCAGGTGATAGTTAAGTGATTTGCCAAAGGTATCTCAGATTTGAACTCAGATTTTGCTGACTGCAAGTTGTTGATTTTATGAATACAGTTTTTGACAGGGTTTCAGTCAGTGCAACATAATCATTAAGTTGAGGCTCTATATTTTTAATTAAGGTTTTGGCTATTTCTTTTGGTGTATCTATAGAGCCCTCTTCAAGTCATTAGCTAATATTTAGTAATCTTCTGACTGAAGGAAGATTTGTAATCTAGTACATCATCCCTTGAATGTTTACTTCTGGGCAAAATCATTAGTATCACACTATTATTCCCAAGTGACTATTTCATTGAACCCTCTTGAGGGAAAAGGTGATTTCCAAGACAACAAAAGAATGTTCCAATGTTGGAATCCTAATTCCAGTTTGAAAGGCAACATGGCAAAATGGTTAGAATGTTGGATTTAGTACCAAGAAAACCTGAGTTCTAATCCTTCTTCAGATACATACTAGCTATGTGACCCTGGCACATAGGACTATTGTGAAAAAAAATACATCCAAAACCCTTTACAAAGGTCTACAAACCTTTACAAAGCCTAATGCATTATATAAATGTTAGTTACTATTACCATTATTTGTATTATCATTATACTCTGAAATTTGGTATCCAATGAAACTGGATTAGTGTAGCTCTGAATTTAGCAATTTTCCAAGAGTCATCTAAACACAACTGACTGCCTGACTATGCAGGGATCAAAGATGGTAGGGACCCCAGAGACCATCAGCCTCTGTACCCTCCTCTTACTGTTGAAGAAACTAAGGTCTGACAAAGACAGATGTCTGACTCAAGGTCATCTAGGGAGTAAGAAGTAGCTGTGGTTCTAACCCAACTTCTCTGATTCTCAACCCAAGGCTCTTGCCATGTGACAAACACATTTGTAGAAGTTGCCTGGAACAACTCAAGCTTCTAAAAATAACTTCAGAGTATGGTTAGGCCAGACAATGCAGAAAACTTAGTGGTGATCATACATTTTTCCCTTTATTCAATTAAGAGGCATTTATTAAGTGATAGTTATGTACTAGGTGCTGTGCTAAAGGAAATACAAAGAAACACCATAAAAAATCCCTGATTTCAAGGAGTTCATATTCAAATATGCAGCTGTTCCCAGGGCTGCTCTGACATTGAGGGGTATCAACATAACAATAGAGAATAGCAACTCTCACACAGCAGTTTAGATCTGTAAATACTCTGAACTCCCAATTCCTTCACTTTCAAATTGCACTTTAAATTATACTTTCTTCTGTGGTCCTTATCTCCCCCCACCCCAAACTGTAACTTCCATGAGAGTAAGAATGTCATTTCTTTCTTCTCTATTTGCCCCAAACTCCCTACAGCTCTTCTCAAAGATAATAGCTCTTCCTTTCACAGTAGTTTTCTTATTGCAAAGGCTTTCATCTTTATGATCCTCTTAGATACTGTAATTGGTACAGCTGTTACTATACCTGATTTACAGGTGAGAAATTGACTTGTGCCAAAGTCACGCTATCAGCAATAGGTAGAAAAAAAGACTAATCCAGTCCCCCTGCAGTTTTAAATAAAGAAAGACAATAAATGTATGTTGAATATTGAGTGAATTAAAGGAAACACTGGAAATGATTTAGTCCTAGTGCAGCACATTCTGGGATGGGCCCAGGGGCAACAAATGAATAGTAAATTGAAGAGTGAAGTCACATGAGACAAATTTCTTGTTTTTCTGTTTGTAGTTGCTTAATGATTTTTTTAAGAAAACATTTTTGAAGTTACAGGACATTTCTTCAAAGATCTATATATATTGCTAACAAAATAAGGCCAATATCTTAGAAGTATTTTATCTTTCCTGATGTAATCTCTTGGCAAAAAGATATGTTTGGAGGCAGCTAGGTGCTTTGCAAAAAACCAAATAGATACATTTTATATATACATATATATGTGTATGTATATATATATATATATATGTGTGTGTGTGTGTGTGTGTGTGTGTGTGTGTATGTGTGTGTCTACAAAATTTGGTCTGACTGTGATAGCAGCTTAATTTACTTGATGGCCTGTGCACAGCTTCCTTATATCACATCTGACTTCCCCAGTGAAGATCAACAGCATATTAAAAATATCGTGGAATGGGGCAGCTAGGAGGCACAGTGGATAGAGCACCAGCCCTGAAATCAGGAGGACCTGAGTTCATATCTGGATTCAGACACTTAATAATTGCTTAGCTGTGTGATCTGGGACAAGTCACTTAACCCCATTGCCTTAAATAAATAAAAATTTAAAAAAAATATCTCATGGAGGCACAGCTGCTCCTCCATGGAATTTCCCTCCTTTTCCATGGTGAATGTAATGGCATCTTCACTTTCTAAGATAAAGAGCATTAATAAGCATACATTGATCCATAAAAGTTTTTAATACAATTGAGCCTACCATAGGCTCGATTATATTCTGAGGAACACCTTTCACATACTATTCCCACCAGTCCTAGAGCTCTCAGATGGTGTTATTTATTTTCACAAAATAGACTTTTTGAGGTCCCCAGCCTCTCCCAATGGATGAGTAAAAATGTCAGTTTATGTGTCTTACTTGATTCAAGATGTTTCCTGATATCCCTGTCTCTCTTCAGCACCAAACATCTAAGGCATCAGAGTCAGCAGAATTTATAGTTATATCTGCTTCATACTTTAAAATGAAACTGAATTGTCCCTCAAGTTACATAATTGACTTATGGAAAGAGGATTTCTCAACTTTTATGGTTAAAAGCTGCTGACAACACCTGTAAAAAAGTCAACTGGGGCTTGAGTTTAATAACCACTTAGGAATTTTTGCTGTCAACTGGTGTTGCCCAGCTTATAAGAGAAGTAAGTTCATAAGGACACAATTTTAACCAACTTGGAAACACACTAAGACCTATGGGGACCCCCCTCCTCTATTCTACTCGGCAGCATCGGTCATTAGAGTTCAGTACCTGGAAAGCAAACTTGTTGCCCTTTGTAAATAAATTTAATGTTCGATCGCTGTTTGTTATCCTGCACAATGTTCACTTGAGTTTTGCTTTCTTTCCTTATAATGGGAAGTGAAAAGTACAGCTTCTCCTCCTGATAGCTCCAGCAAAGATGATTTATTTATACAATGAGGAAGATGAACAGGTCATCATTCCAAGTCATTCTTAACAGTTATTATAGTATATCAGGGCTTCTTTTTGGCATGACATCTACTTGAAAAGCAAAGGGCAAAGTTTTGAGTATGTATTTATCCATATATTGATGTGCCCATGTGTGCATATATACACATATGTATATATTTCACATTTATTGATTTCTATTAACTCAATTGATTTTATTGGCAATTTCATTTTGATACAATTTCTTAGCAAAGATAAAATTGGCTTGACTATGGTAGCAGCTTCTTCCTAAATTGAAGTAGTTCCCTTCATCCTGTTGTCTGTACATAGCTTCCTTAGCTCACCATGGAGATAGGCATTTCATTTTTATTTTATAAAATTATATTTTATAAATATACATCCCCATTACACAAATTTTAATTTTTAAATTATATGACATAGTAGACAGAACACTGAAGGAAGGGTTAAGAATCTGAATTGTAATCCTCATTCCAACCTCAGTATTCCAAACTCTTATGTTCTTATATTTTCAATAATCTCCTTTACTTAGCTCTCTCCTCCCTCTAATTTTAACAGCATAACACTTATTTTTCTTAAAATAACATCTTTGTTATAGCATCATAAAATGTTGAAGTTAAAGGAATCTTAGACATTATCTAACCTAGGTGTCCTTAAAACATATTGTTTATGGACCCCTTTTTGCAGTCTGGGAAAGCCTATGAATTCCTTAGAATAATTATTTTAGAAGCATAAATTAAAATATATGGGATTACACAGAAAACTAATTTTATTGAAATGCAGTTATCAAAATAAGTTTTAAAAATTAGTTTACAAATTCCCTCATAAAGAACCTCCACTCTAGTCTACTTTTGTTTTGTTTTGTTTTGTTTTATAAGTAAGGAAGAGAAGAGAAGTACTTGCTTAAGGTCACCCAACTTACTGAATACAAATGAGGACTAGAATCATGCAGTTCTCTGTCTACTGTGTCACAGAATTTTAAAATTTGTACAATATGGATGTATATTTACTGATTGATTGGAACAATAACTATAGTAGATTTGAAATGTCAATTTATGCTAATTTCCAATGAAGTTTGGTTGTTCTGGGTGGCTCTGGATGATTATTAAACATATTATTCAGTTATTTCAGTCATGTCTATCTTTTCATGACTTTATACCAATACTGGAGTCTTTTGCCATATCCTTTTCCAGCTCATTTTATACATGAGAAACCAGGGCAAATAGGGTTAAGTGACTTGCTCAGGGTCACATAGCTAGTAAGTGTCTGAAGTAAAATTTGCACTCAGGAAGATGAGTCTTCCTGACTTCTGGCCCAGTGCTCTATTCACTAGGCCACCTAACTGCTCTTATTTCAAACATATCTGATAGCTATCATGTTATTCTCCTGCTTATTTACCTACTTCCTAATTTTTATCTTTCTGGGTACATATTCTTCAATCTTGGCTTTCAGGTTTTACCATAATATGGCTCCCACTTTATTTTAGCTGACTTATCTTCTTGTAATACTTTACTGACAGCTAGTCTTCTCATTGGATTTCAGGCACACATCTATAGTGCAATGATTATCCTTTATGTTCTCTTGTTGAGCACAGTATTTGATGAGAGAAAGTTGGAGTATAATTACAAGAAGGGAGAGAACATGAGAACAAAATATCCTATAGGATGATTTACATGCTCTGGGGTGGGAAATTGGAATTTTTCATTAAAAGGACTTAACAACTTTCTATAGCTTCATTTCTGGTAAGCACTGTTTAAATAACATTGTCATCATGTTCTCTTTTCAAGTAAACTGATGACTATTTGGACAAGCAAATTTACAACCATTATTCTAGCTCAGATATTTCAAATGGTACTATCCCCTCCAATGGCAAAGATCAAAGTCCATCCATTTTTGCCATTGCTGTATAGCTTTTGTCCATGTCCTAATATAACTTCACTTCAGGGGTTTCACTCAGTATGTTGGGAGCCTTCTTTACTTTTTCAACATATGTCAAAGATACCAGTGGAGCACTTGGAATGTCCACATGTCATCCTGTACTCTCATCATGGGAACTAATCTTTTTTTTCCCCATTCATATTTTTCCCCGATGACAAGTTTTATTCCATATCTTCTTTGAATTTCTTTATTTGTTGCAATTTGTGTATACCCATCATGCACAAAACAATTATATGTTTACTTTTATGTTTGAGGCAGATGCTAGGAAAGCTAGCAGTCCACAGACACTGCTTTGAAACTTCAGGTTTACTTTTGGAGAACATGGAAGAAGTTTCACTTAGAGAAGTAAGAATTCCTCATCTAGGCCCCACATCCTAAGAATATCCCAGGTATTCTTATTGTTTGATATTCTAGGATCTGCTGATGATTCTCTGAACAATCCTATCAATTCTGTCACGGAGGCATAAGAATGTTGTCCATCTGTATTGTATCTCCTGGTGGTTAAATAAATAAGAGTATCAAGAAGCACACAACCTGATAGTTGACCTCTTAACACCCTTCCCATCTGCCTAGGAAGAGCAACCATTCTGAATCCCTGATTATTTCTCTCCTGCTTAATTATTTCCATTTCTACAGCCTGCTTTCAAGTTATCTATTCTCATGGGAACCAAAATCCTATGGATAATTGAAGCCCCTAGATAATATCCATGCTTCATGGTTGTTTCAATCTTTTTTCCCTTTAGTCATTCAGCCAGGACTGCTAACAAGGAGTAAATGGTTTGATTTGAGTTTTGTCTTCCATTCCCCTTGTTCATCCTCTGATGGAGGTGCTAATGAGCAGTGCTGAGGCCAGAAGGCTGACAGCCAGAGAGGAGAAGCAGAAGCAGAGGGCCTCTCTTGATCTTCCAGTGAGATTGATTATGTCAGCCTAGAAACAGCCAAGCATTGGCCACATTGGGAACAATTCTTTTACAATCAATTTAATCTGACATGCAGTTACTGAGTGCTTACTTGCCATGGGCCTGACAGTATTGAATGCTGGGGAATCAAAGAAAAAAATTTAAAACAGCCCCCCCTCCAAAAACTAACATTCTGAAGGGGGGATAAAAGAAGGGGTGACAGGATTCAAATAAGTTTAGACAACTATATACAGAATAAAAACAAAGTCCTATAGTCTTTGAGTGATCACTAACAGCTAGGAGATCTGGAAATTTCTGATATATGAATTGGCACCTGAGCCAGACTTTGAAGGAAGCTACAAATTCTGTAAGATGGGAGTTGAATAGAGAGAGCAATAATGATTTTTTTCTGCACAGCAGTGTCAAACAATAGAACTAGGTACCCTCTTTTCCTTTTAAGTTCTTCATCCAGTTGTTTTACCCAAGAATAAACTGTCTAATTTTTTTACCATCCTCTTTTTGAACCCTCCTCACCCTACTAACTAGTATAATAGGCATCTCACTAATCTTCTAATCCTGTCCTGAATATCTCACAATTCCTTCCCCTCCTTTATTCTGTTCCTCAAAGGCAGCATCCCCCCAGCATGAATGAACAAATAAAAAAGCAATCATTATGCATATATTGTGTGCAAGTCACTATACTGTGTACTGGGTCTACAAAGAGAAAAGTCGAAAATTTCTGCTCTCAAGGAGCTCATGTTCTAATGAGGGAAGCAACATATTTGAGGTTTCAGCTGAAAGTCTGATGGAAAGACTGCACCTTAAGGTACAGCAACTAAGCCATCATTTTAAATGCCATTTCCACTGATTAAATTAGTTCAGTTTATGAAGGTGAAGCATTTGGCAGTGCCAAGTCCTTTGGTGGCAAGAACTGTCTTCTGGATCTCCAATAGCTGTAGCCCCACAAAAAGGGTTGTCAAGCTGAATTTCCATGTCGACTGCTTCCCTGGATGATGACTGTGTAGGGCTGAAACAAAAGCAGAGTCTCTGAACATCTTTATCCTTAAACTTTCTCCACTGTGCCTTACCATGTCCCACATATCATTGGTATACAGAGGTACCTCATGTGCCAGCATCTTTTCCTCCCTTATTAGCTCACATGAGACAGCTTCCATGCCTTTCCAGCTCTCTCCACCCTTTCCTTCCTCTCTTAATTCTCAGACCCACTTGCCAGATTCACTCTTCTCTCAGCATTTCCATTTCCTCTGTCCCCCTTGCTTTTTCTTTGTGTAATGCCATTTTTCTAGTTCACTAACTTTCTGTTCTCTGAATGAGGCATGATGTCTCTGGGAAAACAAAACCAAGACAGGAGCTATGATCGGCAAAACAAATAAAATCCCTCTGAAATTGACCATTCACTCAAGACTTTTTTTTCTTTAAAAAGGTAATTATTCTGTGGTTCATAATGAGTTCTTTTGTAGCTAACTCAGCTGTAACTTTAGGGTGGGACTGCTGGCCTTCCATGGTTAAATTGAAGAGCAAAATAGGGCTATTAGAATTAGTATTGGTATACCCAAGCACTTGTTTCTGAAAATATCCTCTATATCAAGTGCTAGGAAAATGGTTTAATTCCTAGGAGGGTAATATTGATTTTAAGTCACATGGTGCTGTACCCGCCTCTTTGAATAAGCTGTCAATAACATAAAGAGCTTTCTCAGATTTGAACATTTGCAAGCATTTACTGGCTAGTGCAGATGAATTAGATGAACACCTTTCTGGTGTTTTTAATCTTTCTGCTCTGTTAAACAGTTGAGATATTTGTCAGGAATGTCAGTGAAAAAGGAACACAACACAATATTTTTTTTCAATTATGTTCCAGTTCAAGTCACAATTACTTGCTTTATTGATGTATCATGTCCACAGAGCTTGATAGTTCAGTCCCACGAAAATCAAATCAATCAGTCAACGAAATTTATTAAGCACCTACTTCATTTCAGGCACTGTGTTGTGTTGGTTATATAAAAAGACAATCACTGCCTCCAGGACCTTTCAAATCTATTGAAAGTGACAATAAACAAATATATATTAGTGTATATACATGTATTTATATGTGTGTGTATGCACATACATATATATATACACAAAGAAAACAAGATAAATAAGAAATAGTTTAGAAAGAGTATTAGAATGAAAACTAGAATTAAGGTTTAAGGCAGGCTTCCTGTAAAAGGTAAGATTTTAGTTGGAACTTAAAACACTCTTCACCAAAGGAAAACAGGACAAGTCAAAGTTAGTATGGCCTTTGGGGATAACCTACCATCTTCTATCACATTATTAGGGAACTCCTAGTGATCTGGTAGAGAAGAGAGAAAGCCCTAGGATTGGTGGTGGCTCCACAAAGTGAGAAGCCCTATTATTGTAGGAGTAAGTCAAAGCAACTCCAACCCCAAGCCCACTAAATTTAGAATATAATAAGAGCAGCTCATGAAAAAAGTCTTGGTGTAAAGAGCTTCCCTATAGCCTACAGCTGAGAGAGGCCCCATCTCTCCTTGTTACTGCTTTTGTTGGGGGGTTTTTTGTATGCTTTCCTTTCAATTTCCCTGTTTCCTTGAACCCTTCCCTTTTTTCTTCTTTTTTGAGGTTGTCTACTCACATTCTAATGTCAGTTAAAAAAAAAGCCAACTCCTTTCTTTATAACTACTACCACTTGGGTAATTCTTCTGATTTAGGATTAGTTTTTATGACCTATTTTATTTGAACTTTAAATGTCTCACATTGTGTTTCGGAAAAATGTCAAACTCTTTGTAAGAAGAGCCTTCTTGTTGGCTAAGTTTGGGATGCATGACCAAGAACAGAACCGAATTTCTTTATGTTTTTGGAGAGTTCCACAGGGTAAGGTCTGGTAGATCTCAGTGGAACATGTGTTGAGTAAGAAGGTCAGACGCAGGTTTCTGTCTTAAAGAGCTATAAATTTAATCCAATAGATGCTGAAGAGAAGATGCATGCCAATGGAATTCATCTGAAATTATTCTGTTTGATCTTTTTTTCCTTGTCTACCCTGACCAAATAAAGTGCTTTGTTTACAAATAGAGCCCTTTATTTGGCAGAGTATAATACCCTAATGTGTGGCTTAGAGATTTTTCCTTTTCTTGTTAAAAGTCAACTTTGTCATTTACCACATCATAAGTACAATCATGACATTTACCCAGCTTTGTAAAAGAAGGAGGTGTCCCAAATAAATGAATTTTCCAGTTAACTTTCTGTTTATCCTTTTATGTGCCAAGCCTTTATTTAAAAAAAAATCTTTAACCATTTTGGATGGAAATATTACTAAAACAAGTTAGATGTTTCCTTTCTAAAAGCCTTCCTAAAAATGGTGTACTAAACAAAATTTAATCTTTTCTTGATTGACCAATATCATCATTGTGAATATCAATTTTAATCTTATTTTATTGGCTTTTTTTGCTTTCATATCATCTTCATTTCTAAATCCATTCCTGTCCCTCCCTATTCCAGTGAGCCATTCCTTGTAACACAGATTTAAAAAAGGAAGAAGTGGAAAAAAAGCAATGACTATTATTATATTCTGCCATAATGATGCAGGGAATTATGAATATAGGAAATTTATAAGTAGAAATAAATTTTGTAAGCCTTTATACTGTTAAATTTTGTAAAAATGTAAAATGTTATCTGCTCCTGGGATGTAAATTTACTCCTATTGTTCCATTGTTAAATGTAAAATTTGTACTTACTCCCTGATGGGTCAAGCTTAAACTGGTGTGACTGGAAATGACATGTTGGATTTAGAGATCATTCATTTTCTTTCTCTCTCTCTCTCTCTCTCTCTCTCATTGCCTAGCCTGTCATCAAAGTGCTTACTGTTTTTCTAGGAGGAAAAAAGTTTTTAATCTATACACTTTTGTAGCCTTCTCTAAGAAATCCTGAGCAGTTTTAAATCCCTAGTATATACATGAATTCATTCACTCACTATTCAAGGCCTCTCAATCTTAAATTTAGCAACATTATTCCTCCTCCCTAGCAATAATACAGTAATGTCTTGAAGTTTGCCCTGACATTAAAAAGTCCTAAATGGCTTTGTTCTATTGTATGCTTGCTACAATTCTCCAGTCTCCTCTATGTTTTGTCAATTGTCACTTCTCATAGCTGTTAGCTATTCATAGCCTTAGGTTACATATATTTGTTTGGGTGAAGATCAGAGGATACCTGTTCTTCAAACTATAGCATACTTGGGAAAAGTTACACTTTTTAAATGAATAAGAAATATGTGGTCCTGATGTCATTCAGGACCATAAATTTTTATGTTCTAATTGTCTTTCTCACACATTTGTAATTTTCTAGGGGTTTTAAGTTTATTTACTACTTATATGATCTTTTTTTTTAGGTTTGTTTTTTTTTTGCAAGGCAAACGGGGTTAAGTGGCTTGCCCAAGGCCACACAGCTAGGTAATTATTAAGTGTCTGAGGCCGGATTTGAACCCAGGTACTCCTGACTCCAGGGCTGGTGCTTTATCCACTACACCACCTAGCCACCACCTACTTATATGATCTTGAGCACAAGGTCACTTCACCTTTCAAGGCCTTAGATTCCCCAATTATAAAATAAAGGAGTTGGGTTAGATCCCCTCAAAAGTCTCTTTGAGTGCTAATCTGCTAATCCTAATAGAATATGGCACCAAATGTTTATGTGATATGATATCTCAACATCATGAATTTGGGTCCTTTTGAACCTTTATTCTACAATATTGCAGTATTTTGATGCATCTGTGATCTCATTAAAATGGATATTATCTGAAAACGTATATATATCCCTTCTATAGTATTTCCCCAGTTCCTCTTAATTTCAGTGCCTTCACTCTGTTATTGTTTTCTATTTATCCTCTTTGTAGATTACTCTGTTTATATGTCTTTCCCATTAGATTATAAACACCTGGGGGGCAGGGACTGTCTTTGCCATTTTCTGTCTCCCCAGAGCTCAGCACAATGACTAGAATATAGTAGTTGTTAAGTGACTTGCCCAAGGTCACACAGCTAGACAATTATTAAGTGTTTGAGGCCGGATGTAACTCGGGTCCTCCTGACTCCAGAACCTTGCTCTATCCACTGTGCCACCTAGCTGCCCTGCTTAATAAATATTTACTGATTCATTAGTCCTTCTTACTCTTTGTGACTTAAGTTCATGTTCTTTCATGAGTCATCCCTATGGCAAACCCCCAATATATTAGTGACCTTCCTTTTGATTTGGATGTAATGCAGGGAATTATGGACATAGGAGATGTTATTAGAAACAGATTTTGTAATCTTTTACCCTGTTAAATTTTGCCTAGTTAGGGAATGATATCTGTGCCTGTGATATAAATTGACTCCTATTATTCCATTGTTAAATGTAAATTTGTAACTTCTCCTCATTTACAGCACCCCCCCCCAACTTCCAGCCTTTTACCTGGTTTCAGTCATGTAAGAAGGGGATGAATTTCCCCGCCCCCCCCCTTATTCTCCTGAGACTTCTGCATCCAGAGAGTAGGTAAAGACTATAAATCCTGGTCTGAATTACACTCGTAACATGCTTGCTCAAGTCTCAGTCCAGTTGGTTCTTCTAGCTGTCTCTCTGTCTCTGTGTCTATATCTGTATCTATATCTGTCTCTCACTTCACCTAACCTTTTGTTATTTTCCTGCCCTCTAGTAGTTTACAAACTGTTTGCTGCTTCTCCGGGAGGAGAAAAGATTTTAATCTGTATATTTTGTTGGCTTGTATAATAAATCCTGAGTGGGATTAATAATTGCAGGACTGTGAATTATTTTACTTTCAAGAATTCTCCGTCTTAAATTAGCAACACCAATCTCCAACACAGATGGAAATATTTCCAAGACAATATTCCTAAATTAAGTGTTTCCTTGCCTTCCTAAAAATGGTGGACTAAAGATATACCATGCTTTTGTATCCATGCAATGAATACACATACTATCTACTTATTAACCCTTTGTCTGATTATGAGACTAGTCTACCCCTTCTGTGTCTCTTTGATGATAACTTTTATCCATTTTCTGATTGTATAGTTCTGTAACCAATTCATCTTCTCCAGGCATTTCTCCATTACTCTTTGACCGGTTCATAATTTTAATTCTTTGGATACTATGGTTCATGATTTACAGCCATATGGCATCACTAGTAGAATAAAGGTTATAATGTGCCCCTTTGTTTCAGGGAGAAACAAAGTACCTCTATTACTCTAAGAGTCACTGTACAATTTCCCAAATGCATTTTAGCCCAGTCTCCTCATTGTTCTTCTATATTCTATAATATCCTCCCAAGATATATGCACTTAATGTACCAGCCTTTTGGGCTGATCTTCCATCTGCAGACTCTTTTATGGACTTAGGCATTCTTCTTCCACTTAGTTTTTCCTATGTGGATAGTTGGGACTCTCTTGAGTGAATTTGTATTACAAATATTCTTGTAACATCCTTGGGATTGATACCATTTGTATACAATTCCTTTGCTATTTGAATTCTACACAGGGCATTGTCCATGACAATGGCAAATAGCTATAGCAAGCATTCTTTTCACTGTTTTATGCTTTGCTTATTTAATAAGATCATTGAATAATTATCTCTGATTTCACACCTTTTAAGAAATCTTGCATGATTTTAACATATGCATTGAAAATTGTTCTTGGGAGACTTTTTTTGGAAGGGAGAGGGGTTCTGCAATGGGTGACTTACCCAAGGTCACATAGCTAGTAATTATTAAGTGTATGGAGGTCAAATTTGAACTCTGGTCCTCCTTGCTCCAGGGCCAGTGCTCTATCCACTGTGTCAACTAGTGGCTCTAGGGAGACTTTTTAAAATATGTGTAGCCAACAAATAGTAAACATGGAAGTTGAATTTTAAATTCTCTAAATGTTAGTCAGTTGTGTGACTGTTAAGTTAAGGACTGCTCTCATTCATGAAAACCTTTCTCTTCTCTTCCATATCTCCAAAAAAAAGCACTTAATAACCTGTGAAGATTATTCTCATGATTTTTTCCTAGAAATAGAGAATTAAGTGTAACACCCAGTTTCAAAAACTTCTTCTACATAAGTTGTAGAAACTCATTACTGGTAACTCTCCCACTTTGTATCTGTGGCTCTGCTTGGTTTGGACTCAACAGATCATCCTCCTATATCCTTACCTTCTTAACTAAGTGCCTTTCTTCACTTCCTCCCCTTCACCTACTTTTTGTGTGTTGTCTTCTTCCTTTAAATAGTGAGATCCTTGAAAATAGCTACTGTCTTTTTAAAATTATTTATATACGCAGTGCTTAGCATGGGGTCTGGCACATGGAAGGCATTTAACTCTTAATTGAAATGAATCAAATTATTGCCTCTTTAAGAATAGAGAAGCCTGGAGGGAGGCTAGGTGGTACAGTGGATAGAGCACCTGCCCTGGAGTCAGTAGTACCTGAGTTCAAATCTGAGCTCAGACACTTAATACTGACCTAGCTGTGTGGCCTTGGGCAAGCCACTTAACCCCATTGCCTTGCAAAAACTAAAAAAAACAAACAAAAAAAGTAGAGAAGCCTATGGTTATAACTGTTATTCTATGAGCTCTTTCTATGGAGTCAGAGTGAAGTGTGTGAATTTAATTTTGATCTATAAAATAAATTATGGAGAAGACTTGGATAAAGGTGAGGAGAATATTTGTGTTAGAACTGTATTTATAAAAGAAAAATCAAAAAGAATTTTATGAGGATACTCTAAAGAGAGTCAAAGAATGACTTGGATGAAGCTATAAGTTGAGTTTTATTGTCACAATTGGAGAGATTGAGAGAGAGCAGAGAGAAAATGATAGAGATATGCTAAGATAGAAACTAACCTTTCTCTTACAAAGAGGATGTAGAAGACTCATCTGAAGAGACATTTTGTTAACCTGAATGGTGTAGAACTGTGTTCTTAGCTGTTAAGAGTAGACATTTGCTGTTGTAGTAAGATCTGTGTGGTCTGGCTGTAATCTACCTCAGAAACAAATATTTTCAATGATATTATGCTTTATTTGATTATTTATTCCATGGTTAATCCCTGGCTTATCAGAATTCATTTGATAAGGTTAAATATTGTAACAAGTAAAGTAACAGGCTGAAGTTTGACCTACAGTGGAATGTGGTAGACTCCGATAACCTTTATAATCATGGTAACATATGTATTGATGGCTTATATTTTCCTGACTTTCAAATACACCCTTAAAAATATTAAATATTTTATTCTTTAGTCATTTTGAAGCTATTTGTATCCATTTTTAAATCCTTCTAGTAACTCTGCCCCATATTTACATATCTGAAGTACTTTTTAAGTGATACTTAGTTTCTCTATTATCTGTAATAAACTATATAAGTCATAGAAGATATTATCATAGGGTTGAAGATTTAGAAATGAAAGGGACCTTAAATGCTTGAAGGAATATGATAAATCGAATTTTCAAGAAACATTGATAAATGGAATTTTTCAAGATATTGAAGGCATTTTTGAGTCATCTTAGGAGCATCTATATCATAGAACATATCAAAATTCTCATGGGATTGGCATGGGCTGCATGTTGGCAGACTGTGGCTCAGATGTTTTTTGTTTCTTTGATATATATAATTTCCCCCTACTGGATTTAGTAGAATAGAGATAATAGCACCATTATTTCTTAAACTTGTAATGGATAATATATATTTCAGCATTGCAGAGTGATACATTTAGTGTATGAGGAAAAAATATATCTAGTTTGCTTGCTTGATACCTCTGTCTTTGTGATAAAAATCTTTCCATGAGATAATTTTAAAACAATAGATTAGCTACATATTTCCATTCCTTAAACAAATTCTGTCACTATTCTAGAGTCCCAATCTTTCTCATTTTCAGAAGGAAGCATTTCACAACTTGGTTTTCTAATACTAAGAGCAAGAAGAGACTCAACATGATATCTATCCATTGATTCCCCCTGTCCCCCCCGCCATTTTCAGAGAAGATGAACTTTCATTTCTGTGTCTGATTTCTTTCAACATTCATGCAACTAAAATAGTTACCAATTAGTCAATAATTTGGCTGACCTAAAGGCAGTGAACAGTGACCTTTTTTCCTAGACTCTTTCTATATTCATACAACAAAAATAGAGTTGGCAATTAGTCAATAATTTGTCTGACCTAGAAAACAGTGGCATAGCCTCAAAATCAAGATGACTTGAGTTCAAATCTTAACTCTGAGAAAATTATATTTGCTGTGTGACCCTGAACAAATCATTTAACTTTTCATTGTTGTAAGAAACTATAGAATTTGTAGAGAAAATGCCAACTTATATTTGCAGAGAACATTTCTTCATTAGAGAGCTCCTTAGACTAGTAAAATCACAGTGCCAGTCACTAACCTAAGGGGGACAGTACCACATAATTCAGATTGGGCCTATCAAATTCTGGGCTGGATTTATATTTTACCTTTTTACTATTTTTCAAATTAGCTCAATAAGGATCATGTTATCATTTGACTTTTAAGTTTTTGTCTACAAAGTACAAAATTTATTTTTGGAAGTCTATGTTCCAGTCCATTTGATGCTAGCAGAAAAACAATTTTGAATAACATTCAGTTTGTTTTTAAATCTCATTTTCCTGATGTTCAGAAATGGAACACTTCTTTATTTTACTCTTACTTGATAAAGGGTAGAACCAACAGGTTCAATATTAAGAATCATAAGATAATAGATGGATGACAATATACATATTTGAACCATTCTTCTTTCTACATAAATGTCTCAGCTTGAGAGAAGTCTTTAGGGTAGGAAAGGGAGGTTTCCTGACAATAGTAATTTCCCAAATTACTTGCTTGTCTTTGACTCAGACTCTGAATACATTTGAATGAGTATTTAAGTACTGTAGACAGACTTAAATCTGTTCAGTAATGGGACTCCTGCCATCAGATCTTCAGTCTTACGAGGCATGGGGTTGTCATCATCAGGGGAAATAGTGTTCATCGAGACTTTTTTGTCTTTTCCATCTTCAAATCCAGGCAACTGAAAATTATTACTTATACGAGGAAAATCTTGGTCTCTTGCTGCTGTTTTAATGACTTCGTTCATCAAAATCAAGTCAGACCTTCATGCTTAATTTGTCAGTACACAAGTTAATGAGATCTGGCATCCTCTCCTAAGGACTTGGGAGGTGAAAGAAGAGGGGAGGGTTGGTTTTTATAATTATTAAGTTGTCATTACATGATCATTAATATCATTGTCATGTGCCCACCCCCCCCCCCGACTGTCTGTTCTTAAAACAGATGCCACTCAGAAAACTTAGAGAAGTAAAATTGCTATGGGAAACAAAGCAATTGAAACCAGTCCAAGTGGGAGGAAATTTCTTTCAAGAAATCTTGTATGACATGATATTGACAATTGTTGGTTTTGGGAAGTAGTGTGAATAGGAATCCCTTCGATGACTAGATTTACTTGTTTCAAGAGTTACAAGTCTCTTATTATTAAGGACCTTAGCAATCAGCACTGTGTTAATCCATGTAATTTGTTCAACACCAACAGACTGATATGTCACTTTAAAGATAACAGGACTGTAATATCACTTAGAAGTCATCTAGAGCAGTGATGTCAAACTCAAATAGAAACAGGGGCCTCAAAACCATGCATAATTAATCAATTGCAACTTTCAAAAACCCCAAAACAAGCAAAATAAAAATAAAAAAATAGCCAATTGCACTGTTTTATCATTGTTAGAATATGTATCATATTTGTTTCTAATTTGATTTCTTGGAAACTATTATCATTGGAATAAAAAAATCTATGATTTATGCATGATGGAGATAGGGAGAAAGATTAAGGAATTCTAGTTCAGGAAATGATCTGAGAATATTTTACTCCAGGAAATGATCTTTTCTAATTAATTTCACATTCCATTCTAAAGGAACCCTTCCCATGACTACATAATTAGAGAGATAATATCCAAATGTGGACATGTGGGGGAAATAATATCCTTCTGTGGGACTTCTAGTCTCCACACATGTTAGGCTAGCTTGTTTTATTGTTCCCTTGCCTATTTGAATAAAATTTACTGAAGTATGAAAGTAATTTTAAAAAAACTCAATGATTCACAAAATTTATAGTTTCAGAAGTTTAATTGTAAGAAAAAAATTTTTTTTTCTATATATATGAGTGATTAGTGAACAAGATAAGCCCTTTGAAATGTGAAATGGAAATGGACTTTGAAATGTGTTTGTGGTAATCCATTCCATCCTCTTTATTTCCCTATAACATGTGGAGGTTGATATTGCTGTCTTGTGTGTCTGCATAAAGTACTTTATCTGTACCTTAAAAATGCAACTGAAAATGTTGACATGACAGGTAACCCCTCTCCTAGTCTGGTAGAGAATCTGGCTTTTAGATGAGCTCTTCCCTAAGATGTGTAACATGGACTAGTAATATAATAAATCTGTTTTCTAGAAATAAAAATGTCTGTATCCTTAGTATTACATACAGCTTATGTTGATTAAATACTCTCCCCCCTAAAATATTGTAGCCATTGTACTCAGACTTGTCCAGTTTCAAAAAAGAACAGAACAGATATTTTATTCCTGCTGTCCAAGAATTTCTAAGATCTGAATTTTCTACAAAAACATATCTAAAAATGTATAAACCAAAGAATAGGAAGTTCTTTCCTAAGTAATTGATTTTTTAGGGTATATTAAACTCTAGGTTTATCTTGTTCACTAATCACTCAAATAAAGATAAAACTTTTTTTCTTGCAATGAAACTAATGAAACTGTAAATTTTGTGAATCATTGAATTGGGTTTTTTAAATTATTCTCCCACTCAATTCTAGGTTGAGTGCTATTTCTGATTCTCTCATCTAGATGCATCAGTACTAAAAGGTTTTGATGATTAATATGTTTTTATATACTTCATGATTATTCTTCCTTCTTCATATCTGCCTTTTTTATTTATTCCCTTAAATATTCTAGACCTTTTATTTCTCCTAATGAATTTTGTTGTTATTTTTTTCAAGTTCTAGAAACTTAAAGTTACTAATTTAACTTTGGCAGTATTTTGTGTATATAATGATACAAGGACATATAACACACACACACATATACACACATGTGTGTGTGTGTGTGTGTATTTATACGTAGATAATTGTTTATAGAGGACAAGTAGGTGGCACTGTGCATCAAGTGCCTGGCCCTAGAGTCAGGAAGACTTAAGGTCAAATCCAGACTCAGACAGTTACTAGCTGTATGACTTTAGTCAAATCATTTTAACCCTGTTTGCCTCAGTTTCTTCATCTGTAAAAGGGGCTAGAGAAGGAAATGGCAAGTCACCCAGTATGTTTGCCAAGAAAACCCCAATTGTGGTCACCAAGAGTTGGGTGTCAACTGAGCAACAACTCACTCTCTCTCTCTCTATATATATATATAGATAGTTATATATGCGCACATACACACACACACACACACAAAATGTCTCCTCCATTAGAATTTACTCTTCTTGTAAATAACTAGTTTTTTATTCTTTGTGCTTCTACTCCAGTACCTAGCACAATATTTGGTATCTACTTGGTCCTTAAATGCTTGTGGATTGCACAGTATGTGTCAAATCAGCTTCTAAATATTTATCGAGTGCCCAATACATACCAAAAGCATTGTACTGTATGTTGAGAACTACAAAAGAAGTGGAAGATACTGTCTTTATTGAACTCATATGAAAATAGTATCTAGGCGAGACCACACATTCAGAAGTTGATTTCCTTGCAAAAGTGCATTGTCTCATACCTTTTTCCTTCGGTTTGGTAGAAGGAAGTTTGATTCAGAATCCTAACTGACTTAGAAACTTTAATTCTGAAGTTCTTAAACTGGGTTCCAGGATCCTGATTTTTGTCTTTTTATGAAAATTACATTTCACGATCAATGATTTTATTTTATGAACTGAAAAACATTCTTCTGAGAGGGAGTCAACCAGATCATCAAAGGGATTGATAACACCCAAAAGGTGAAGAAACCCTCCTTTAAGGTAATCAAAAGATTTTGCCTTCATATTTCTGCTCCAAGTAAGCTGTGTGCTTCCTGCCAGCAGTTCATTCTATAAAATGGGTTTTAGCAATGGCTCTGATTATCAGGGCCTAAAACTCCCTTTTCAGGCACACCTGGATGTTAGGCAATAACTTTTTTTTTAGGTTTTTTTTTTTGTTTTGTTTTGTTTTGCAAGGCAAAAGGGGTTAAGTGGCTTGCCCAAGGCCACACAGCTAGGTAAAGTGTCTGAGGCCAGATTTGAACTCAGGTACTCCTGACTCCAGGGCCGGTGCTCTATCCACTGCGCCACCTAGCCATCCCTATTTATCACTTCTTAATATAAAAATGCTACTTTAGTAGGATTAAGGGAAATAGATTTTATAACTTTGTTATTGTCAAGTGATCATACTCAACTAAAAAAAAAGAAGGTATCTAACATTCTTCTCCCTTCCCCTATTATATCTGTGGTGGTAAGATGTTTAATTAGGCATCTTGAGATGTCTTAACATTTTGTCTGACAAAATAGATTAATAGATGATACAAGTTAAAAGTCCACAGCTCATTAAGGTAAAAGATATTGACATAGAAAGCAGAAGGAAATGTTTTTTAAGTAAATGCTTTCAGATGTATAATTTAAATGTAGACACAAAATATCTTGAAATTTTCATTTGGGTGGGGGTTGGGTTAATAAAATAAAGGCAATTACTCAAAGTATTTATTTAATGCCTTAAATGAATGTCCAGCAGTGCCCTGGAAACAGAAGCAGTATCGTGTGACTAATGTCTGTGTCTAGACTATAAGAAAGTGTGTGCATGATTTTAAAAGCACCCAACTGAAGAAACTAGAGCTCTGGCTCTAAAATCAGGAGAACCTGAGTTCAAATCCAACCTCAACTTAATTTTGTGATCCTGGACAAGTCATTTAACCCTGATTGCTTCCCCAAATGCACAAAACTAAAATAAAAAATAAGCACTCAGCAAAAGTCTTACAGGGTGACATGTCACTGTGTATACCAGTGAATCAGGGAACCTAGGATTTTCAGCTGAATGACCTGAGAGATCATTTAATGTAGCTGTCTCATTTTACAGATGAGAAGATTAAAGCCCAGTAACATTAAATGACTTTCTAGTGGCCTCACAAATTCTAAGAACAAGAGTTAGATTTTATGATTATAAATCTAGTATTTACAGTTATGATGAGAGATGCCCTTGCCCCATTTTTTTTAAATATTTGAATAGAACTATTACTTTCTATCCCATAGGGCTTTTCTAGGGAACTTTCATAAATGCCTAGCTAAGCGTAGACATTATTTTAATGACAAAGGTTTGATTATGTCAGTTTTGAAACAATTCTCTTAAAACTCTGACTACTGGGGCAGCTAGGTGGCACAGTGGATACAGCACCGGCCCTGGAGTCAGCAGTACCTGAGTTCAAATCCGGCCTCAGACACTTAATAATGACCTAGGTATGTGGCCTTGGGCAAGCCACTTAACCCCATTTGCCTTGAAAAAATCTAAAAAAATCTAAAAAACAAAAAACTCTGATTACTCAAGTTTGACTGCAGATGTCTTCCTTGTTATATACAAATACATATATTTAATCTTAGCTTTGTGAAATACATTTGAGACCACTTGGTTAACAAAAAAGATCTTGGGTGATGATGGAAAAAGGTCACTTACTTTAATGGGTCAGCTCCTGTTAACATTAGGGCTACCTAAGAGCCATACTTTTGACTCTTTTCCCCTGGAGATTATCTCAGAAAGGAATTAATAGCATGATATAAAGGAAAGGACACTGAATAGCATTATAGGTCTTAGGTTCAAATTCTACCTCTTCCATTTATTACCTGAAGTTACTTAAAATCTGTTTTCTCAATGAGGAAGTTGGACTTGATAGCTTCTGTTCTAAATCTGTGGTTCCATATCTTAAGACTGATACTTTCCTATAGAGCACTGACCCTGGAGTCAAGAGGATCTGAGTTCAAATCCAGCCTCAGTCATTTAAAACTTACTTAACTGTGTGACCTTAGGTAAATCACTTAACCCTATTGCCTTGCAAAGCAAAACAAAACAAAACCAAAAAAGACAAACATTTTCTTGGATGGACAGGAAAAAATTCCTGACTTCTAATCAGTGGAGATCAGGCATCCCATTTGTGATTTTTTAATTAATCAAAAAGTGTTCATTAGGCATCTACTGGGCACCCCTAGGGGTGGACATGGAGAAAAGGAAAAAAAGAAATGATCCCTGACTTCAAGGAGAGGAAAATATGTATATATTTAAGTATATGTAAAAAATATGGGTTGATAGTTGCAACCCTTCATTGGTTCTTCCTCTGCCAATACAAATTGACCCCTTTCTTAGCAATTTAAGGCCTTTGAGAGTTGCCTGGGGGGGCGGGGTACTAAGAGGTTAAGTCACTTGCCCAGGGTCAGGAAATCAGTATAAGACTGATCATTCTGTCTCCAAGGCCATCTGTCTAGCCACTGCATCACCATGCCTTACAAGATTTATATACACAAGGTAACTTGAAGGTGGGAAGACATAAGGAAAAACTTTATGCAGTAGAGGCTGGTGCTTGTGCTGATTGTGGAAGGAGTTTATGGATCCTAAGAAGTCCATGTGAGGAGGGACAGCCAGCAGAACAGTAAAAAAATCACTTGGCTAAACCAGGGAGCATATCAACAAATGTGTAACAAATCTGGAAAGGTAATGTGGGGGCACATTATCAACAGCTGTAGAGAAAAGGAGTTTCTGTTTGATTCTTAAGGTCATGAGGAATGGCCACTGTATTGACAATTTCAACAAAAAGGGAATTAAAGGCTAGTTGGAAGCCTTCTTCAAGACCCTTAATCTCTCATCTTCAGCACTGCAATTGTAGACCACGTATGCAATGACCTTATGTTAGTTCTACCATAAATGATATTCTGACATCCTAATCTTTTGTAAAGACACTGCTCTCCCACTGCCATCTTTAACACAGTGGCCATATTTGATTAGCATTATCAAAATAAAATTTTTGTATAGTCATGCATGTGTCAACATAGGTTGCTAAATAAATGTTCATTGACTGACTAATTTACAATCTGTGTCCTGTGAGCAAGCGACAATGTTTTTAATACTCTGGACTTGCTTTATAAAATGATAAACTGGATGTGATGACTTCTAAAATCCCTTTCAGAACTGCCTAATGATCCTGTAATCCTCATTTTATAGATAAGGGTATCAAGACATAATTGGGGTGGGGGGGAGCATTAGATTAGGATTCAGGACACCTGGGTTTGAAATCCAGTTCTGCCATTTGTGGAGTGAGGGGACAAAGTAATTTTATTTTTCTGGGAATCATTTTCCTCATTTGACAGTGGTCAAGATCATATCAGTTCCAGTGTCTTTCTATAACCTTTAAGACCTAATATACAATCCTTTGTTTGGCATTGAAAATCCTTTGCTGCCTAGTATTGACTTAACTTTTGAAGATTTATCATGTATTACTCCCCTTAAGAGAATTCATCCAAAAACAACCCCTCTTGACTTTTACTTCTCAGAATCCCTAGAGTCCTTCAGAGCTCAACTCAGTCACTACACCCTCCAGGATTTCTTTCCTGACTCCCTTAGCTGCTATTGTTTCCTCCTGCCCCTAAGTAAATTCCCTTGTCTTTGCTTTTCATATGTATATTTGTTTGTGCACATAATGTTTACCCATGCCCCCCCCCCCCCCCAGTAAAATGCATGCTTTTGAGGGAAGTAATGATTTATCTTTGGATTTTCTATCTCTCACACTAAGCAATGTGGCCTGGTGGAGAGAAAGCTGACCCTGTAGCAGAAAACACCTAGGTTCAAGTACTACTTCTGAGATTACTGGCTATGTGACTCTGGGCAAGGTTCTTAACCTCTCACTGTTCTGGGCAATTCTCCAAGACTATCAGTTGCAAAAAAGGTGCTGACCTCATTAGTAGAGGGAGTTTCCGAATTCAGTATGTTATGCATATCAGTGAAATCACAATCCATTCTCTATCCCTATTTCATTCTCCACAAGAACATATAGAATGCAAAGCTCTAAGGACACAACAATGGAGTATTATACCATTTAAGGTGGTTTTTCTGATGCGGTTTTTTAAAAAAAATTCAAATCCTGCCTTTTCCTTATGCTTTATGTCTGTCCTTAAAGCATCTATAAACTAACATAATTATCCATAACAAATGCATGCTTTTACAGTGAGATGGTCCTGCCAATTTTTTCAAGAAGGAAATTTAAAAATTAATAACAAAATCATTTTCCAATACTACAAAAATTTATTAAAACAGCCTGTAGTTGTATAACCTATATCAAATTACTCATTGTCATGGGAAGGGAGAGAGAAGGGAAGAAAGCAGAAAATTTAGAACTTAAAAATCTTACAAAAAAAAGAATGTTGAAAACTCTCTTTACATGAAATTGGAAAAAAAGGGGGAAAAAAGCATATAGAAAGCTCCTTTTATCCATACAATCAGAGAAATATGGAGGATTCATAGTTACACATCTGATTCAAGCAAGTTTTGAGCCTGACCCTAAAGTAACAATTGAAAATTAGTACCAAAGCAAAAATCACAGTAAGACTCCTAGTTGTGATAAGTAAACAAACTTCAGTCTTGGCCTGGTCCAAAGTTGTCACATATATTTTTATACATAGCTGTGGATAGATAGATAGATAGATAATTTATTATTGATGATATGTATCTGTAAACATATATATGTGTGTGTGTGTGTGTGTGTGTGTGTGTATCTTTATTTGGTCTTAAAATAACTATAAAAACTCAATACTGGGGGCGGCTAGGTGGCGCAGTGGATAGAGCACTGGCCTTGGAGTCAGGAGTACCTGAGTTCAAGTGCCACCTCAGACACTTAATAATTACCTAGCTGTGTGGCCTTGGGCAAACCACTTAACCCCATTGCCTTGCCAAAAAAAAAAAACCTAAACTAAAAAAAAAAAACAAACTCAGTATTAAGAAACAAAAAAAAGATAGTTGCCACCCATTTACCAAATGATAAATTATGTTTTTTTGTTAGCCTTCCTAGTATAGATTCTCTTAACCTGGGATCTGTGAACTTTTTTTTTTATCATTTTGATAACTGTATCTCAGTATAATCAGTTTCCTTTGTAATCCTGTGTAATTTATTTTAATCCATTTAAAACCATTATTCTCAGAAGATATCCATAAAGCTTCACCAGACTCCTCAAGGAGGCCATGACCCAGAAAAAGATTAAGAACCTCTGTTTAGTAGGTTTGATATTTTTAAAATTCTATTCCTCCTTTCCTCCACAAAGGACTATTCATTGGACCAAAGAATAAACAAAAAAAAAGGAATAATTAACCAGCAAAATTAACCAACCCTTCAGCTGTTTTCAACATGTCTGTACAATGTTCTATATCCACAGGCCCCAAATTCTTCAAAGAAAGAAGGAAGGGAATTATGTTTTCTCATCTCTTCAGTGATTGGCCCTTGATTTTTTTTGTCTTGGATACTTTCTCTCTAAATATATAGTATATAGAAGTTGCTTCTAGCCAGTACACAACAGAAAGGAAGTCTTTTGATAGTTCAATAGAGAACATTCAACAAAAAGGGGAAGTTTCCCTTTTGGAGACAAGGGGTTGGGGAAGGAGGCTACTCTTAAATAAGTGTCATTAAACAAGCAATTTTTTTTTAAAAACAAGAAACAATTTCAAAGTTATTTCTTTATTTTATTCTGTAATCTAAGGAGTCTGTTTCCTGAACATTATCCTTTCCCTATGTTGAAGACAGATGGGTACACAGTGGTTACAACACTGGACAGGGAGCCAAGAAGATCTGAGTTCAAATTCACCCTCAGACACCAGTGTTATAAACCTTGGCAAGTTTTTGAAACTTTGTCTACCTCAGTTTCCTTGTCAATAAAATAGGGATAATGCTAGCACTTCCCTCCTATAGTTATTGTGAGGATAAAAAGAAATGGTTATAGTGCTTGAGGGAAGTAATGATTTATCTAAAAGTACTAAATGCCAGTCATTAGTACATTAGAGGAGTTAATATTAATTATCATTTAAAATCTTGTATTATCACCATGAAGACTGCCAGTGATCAGGAAGATATTTTTTTTAAGTTGGTTAATTTTCATTGTAATTGATGAGGTTATTGGAAGAAAAAAGGGGAAGACTTAATTACCTGCTTTCAGTTTCCTTCACCCCTTCATTTTTTTGTTTGTTTTATATTTTTCTTGGTTTTTTGGAAAGATTTTATTTATTTTGAGTTTTATAATTTTATATAATTTATATATATAATTTATATAATTTATAATTCCCCCCCATTCTTGCTTTCCTCCCCTCACTCTCCACAGAAGACATTCTGTTAGTCTTTACATTGCTTCCATGGTATACATTGATCTCAGTTGAATGTGCTGAGAGAGAAATCATATCCTTAAGGAAGAAAAAATAAAGTATAAGAGATAGCAAAATTACAATGAGATAATGGGTTTTTTTTTTCCTAAATTGAAGGTTATAGTCTTTGGTCTTTTGTTCAAACTCACTGGATACAGATGGTATTCTCCATTACAGAAAGCCCAAAATTGTCCATGGTTGTTTCAGTGATGGAATGAGCAAGTCCATCAAGGTTGATCATCACCCCCATGTTGCTGTTAGGGTGTACAATGTTTTTCTGGTTCTGTTCAACCCCTTCATTTTTATAACTTCTCCAAGTAATGGTACTGAATAAACTGTGAAATTTCACAGATATTTTATACTCCTGAAATCTTCAAAATGAATTCCACCCATGAAATAAGAATCCCAGACCCATAAATAGGTCATTCTCATCCTCAAATTTTCAAGAATTAGGACTGATGCTACTACTCCTGACTTAGAGATCTAAAGAAATAATTAACTCTTTTCAATGTATTTCATTTCATTTTTTTAGGTTTTTGCAAGGCAAATGGGGTTAAGTGACTTGTCCAAGGCTGCACAGCTAGGTAATTATTAAGTGACTGAGGTCAGATTTGAACTCAGGTACTCCTGACTCCAGGACTGGTGCTCTATCCACCAATCCACCTAGCAGCCCCCAATTTATTTTTTAAATTTAATTCAAAATTGAATTGTATTTATATAATGAGTTTTGAGAACAGGTAATCAAACACTGGAAAGTTAAATCTCTGGCTAAGCAGAAAAAGCCCCTGACCTCAAGGAGCTTGGGTTGTACTTGGGGGGAAACAATGTTCTATATATGTAGACAAGTATCTAAACAATATTTAGAATAAATACTTCAGGGGTGGGGTGGCCAGCTAGCCTTAGGAAGATTTTAGGATGTGAAAGATTTTGGTTGGGCTAGTCAGAGCCTGACTCTACTGTCTATCACACAGAACTCAGGGTCAGTTCCAAACTACTATGAGGAATCAGAGTAGGACATTATTTAAATATTAAAGCCTCACTCACCCTGTCTATAGTTGGTATTCCTAAAATAATTGATAGGGGAGATTTCAGGCTACAGAATGTTTAAAAAACACATTATATCAAACAAATAAAATCAGATTTAAATAACATCAACTGCTCATGGATAAGTCAAACTAATATAATAAAAATGACAATTCTACTAAAACTAAACTACCTGTTTAATGCCCTACCAATCAAAATTCCAAAAAATTACTTTAATGAGTTAGAAAAAGTTGTAAGTAAATTCATATGGAGAAATAAAAAGTCAAGAATTTACAGAAATTCAATAAAAAAGTGCAAAAGAAGGTGGCTTAGCCTTACCAGATCTAAAATTATGTTATAAAGCATCAATCATCAGTGGTATTGGCTAAGAATTAGAGTGGTGGATCAGTGGAATAGACTAGGTGCAAAAGCAGGATATGATAGTTATATGATTGTTATATGATTGTATATATGATAGTATATATGATAGTTAACTGCTGTTTGATAAACCCAGAGTCCAGCTATTGGGATAAAAATTCTCTTTGATAAAAACTGTTGGGAAAATAGTATAGAGGAAACTTAGATTAGATCAAAACCTCACATATACCAAGATAAGATCAAAATGGATACAGGATCTAGACATAAAAAACAGTATTATAACTAGAAGATCAAGGAGTATTTTACCTGTCAGATCTATGGAAAGGGAAGCAGTTTATGAGCAAGGAAGAGATGGAGAACATCATTAAAAACAAACTAGATAATTTGGATTACATTACATTAAAAAGCTTTTGCACAGACAAAACCACTGTAGCCAAGATCAAAAGAAATGTAGTAAACTGGGAAACAATTTTTATAACTAGTATTTCTGAAAAAGGACTCATTTCTAAGATATACAGAGAACTGAGTCAAATTTTCAAAAAAAAAAAAGCCATTCCCCAATTGAGAAATGGTTAAAGGATATGCAAAGGCAATTTACAGATGAGGAAATCAAAGTGATCCATAGTCATATGAAAAATTGCTCTAAATCATTATTTATTAGAGAAATACAAATTAAAGCATCTCTGAGGTACCACCTTTTACCTATCAGACTGGCCAATATAACCAGAAAGGACAATAATCAATGTTAGAGGGGATATATGGGACACTCATACATTGTTGGTGGAGCTGTTGAACTTATTCAACCTTTCTGGAGAACGGTCTGGAACTATGCCCAAAGGGAAACAAAAATGTGCATATCCTTTGATCCAGCAATACCACTACTAGACCTATACCCTGAAGAGATGATGAAAAAGGGTAAAAATATCACTTGTACAAAAGTATTCATAGCAGCCCTGCTTGTGGTGGCAAAGAATTGGAAATTAAGCGAATGTCCTTCAATTGGGGAATGGCTTAACAAACTGTGGTATGTGTATGTCATGGAATATTATTGTTCTATTAGAAACCAGGGAGGATGGGAATCCAGGGAAGCCTGGAAGGATTTACATAAAGTAAAGCTGAGTGAGATGAGCAGAACCAGAAAAACATTTTACACTCTAATAGCAACATGAGGGTTATGATCAACCTTGATAGACTTGCTCATTCCATCAGTGCAACAATCAGGGACAATTTTGGGCTGTCTACAATGGAGAATACCATCTGTATCCAGAGAAAGAATTGTGGAGTTTAAGCAAAGACCAAAACTATTACCTTTAACTTAGAAAAAAAACTGTTATCTCGTTATGTAATTTTGTTATCTCTTATACTTTATTTTTCTTCCTATAATATGATTTATCTCTCATCATTTTCAACTGAGAAACTGGAAACAATGTAAAGATATGTAAAGATAACAGATTGCCTTCTGTGGGGGTAGGAGGAGGGAAGCAAGATTAGGGGTAAAATTGTAAAATTCAAAATAAAAAATATTTTTAAAAAAACACATTATATCTCTTAAAGAGCCCAAGGATGTCAGTGTGGAAATATACTTCTTTAGGTGGAGAAGCAGGGGACTGTAGGTAAATAATGCTGCATGTATTGTCAGATAGGGTTACTATTGTATGAGCAGGAATAATTGAACATGAGAAATATTCTGATATAATTGCATTTGGAATAAGGGGACTTGGGTTCAAATCTCAGCTATTCCCCTTACTAGTTATATCATTGTGAACACTTTTTTAAACTTTCTCAGCCTCAGTTTCCTCATCTGTAAAAAGAGGGGACTGAATTGGAATGATCTTCAAGGTCCTTTTCAGCTTCATATTCTATTTCTGTGAAACAGTGGAGATAATTCAGAGGAGAGGTCAACTATGAATCTAAAATGCCAGAGAAAAGAAAGGTAAAAGTGAAGAACCTTTAAAATAAAGACTAGCCAATTATAACTGGCAAAAATTAAGGGAGAAAATAGTAATAGGATTTAAATCAGTATCCTGTTTATTCAAGGTAACAAAATAGTAATGCCCATAATAGCTAGCATTTCTATGGCACTTTAAGGTTTACTAAGTGCTTGAAAATATTATTTCATTTGATCCTCACAGTATTGGGTGCTATTATCTACATTTTAGAGCTATGGAAACTAAGGCAGACTGAGGTTAAATAAGTGTCCAGTATCTCAAAGCTAGTTAGGATCTGAGACTAGATTTGAACCCTTGCTCTATCCACTGAACCACATAGCTGATTCTTATAGCAGAAAAAAAATTTTGTTAACCATTTCCATATGAGATGAAAAACAAATGATATCGATCAAAGATACAGGAGAAAGAATGATGAACTTGGAATCAAGAAGATCCAAGTTCAAATCTTGTCTTAGACCCTTACTTATTGTGTAACCCTGGGCAAGTCATTCAGTTTCCTCATCTGAAAAATGGGGATAATAGTGCATCTTGCAGGGTTGCTAGTGAGAATCAAATAATATGTAGATGCCAATTATTGTTTTCATCATAATAAGGTAGATAGTCTTCACTTGAAAGAGTGACCCTCCATTGCCCAACATGGCCATGTTGAGACAAAGAAAATTTGGAAAATTTTAGCTGGGAAAAGATGAGAAGGTAGTTAACAATACTAAGGAGGGAAGCATCCATGTTGTAGTAAGTCAACCAAGAAAACTGAAATCAGACCAGGGACTACTCTATAAAATGCAATGAATTAGACATTGGCTTGATTAGGCTTGATTTTTCATGATTTGGGGAAGGTGGTAGTAGGGGGAAATGACTATGAACAGTAGCATTAATATAAACGAGATTAATATGAGCAGAGAAATTCAATCCTTTCTCAGCATTTAGCTAAAAGTAATTCCTCATCTATTTCTTCTACATACCAAAAAGAGACATCTGGCTTTAAAGTTTGGGAGGGAAGGGGGGTTGGGGGTGTTAAAGACATTAAAGACAAGAACCTTTGAATATTGAACAGAAGAAACAATAGGAACATATGTATTTTAAATGAACTGAGATAGGAGAAGTGATCAAAAGAAATGTTGGTCTCAATTAGGCAGCAAAAAATAGTGCTTGAGAAAAACAATTAACTAAGGAGAAAAGAGATCTAAGTTTTGCTATTATGTACCCTTAAACAACTCACTTAAACCGCTCTATGTTACAGTGTATCTGTTACATAAGAAATATGGATCTCTTAAATTCCCTTCTTTCAGCTCAGAGTTCCTAGGAGTCTTTCGAATTTAAGAAAAATGAAAGGAATAGGATAACTCAGTTCTTTATTCTAGGCCAAATTGCACTGGCCTCTACAGAGAGTGCAATTCACTTATTATTGTCCTGTTTCTTGATGACATTTGTTTCTGACTGTATAGAACATTGACCCAATAATTTTGCCTCCCCACCTCCATTTTTTCAGAGGCTTCCTAAGATCTCTTACCATCTTTGACCTCATTGAATTTCAGTCTATTTCACAATATTAAAATCACAAAAATGAAGTCTGTGCCCATAGTTAATGTTTAGTTTCCTGTTGTCTATAACTTTGTCCCTAGGTAAATGTACCCATGTAGGCATGTGTGCATGTCCTTTTTGAATTATGAACAATTAAAGAACAAAATATCTAGAAATATAAGCCTTTCACTTAAGAAACAGGAAAACTGAAACTTTGATAAATTTAGGGCACATATTCAGGATTAAGCACCAGGCAATCTGTAAAATGAAGGTAATGGTTTCAAAAGCCCTATAAGTCACTTCCAGCACTAAATCTATGATCCTATGAACTTGATGCTGCCTGTTTGAACCATTCTCTTTTTCTGAGCACCTCTTAAAAAGTAATTTAATCATATCAAGATCACTGATATTTTGTTTACTATACCTAATGTCAAATCCATAAGAGCACAGACTATCTCTTTTCATACACAAAGAGCTAAGTACACTATTGTATACTGAATAAATTACAATAATAAGGGTAATTTGACAGGGGAAATTTGAAATATATGACATATTCATATATCATTAACCAATTTCATGTCAATTAACTATGGATTATCAGTGCCTTATTTTATGAGGAAACTGTAGAAGCTTGATTTTTATAGTATGAGTTATCAATAAGGATGTACAATAAGATTTGGGGGAGATAGAAGTGAGAAAACTATCTATGGTAGAGTCTGATTAGGGGAGTTATTTAGGTACATTTAAAACAATTTAGAATTCTCCTTTTTAAATAATATTTGAAAGAGAGGCTCAGCAGCCAGAAAGGGAAATCATTGGGGGTGAGTGGGTGGAGTTTGGGTCAGAGGCAAGAAAGGGAAGAGTCAGATAACAAGACTGAGCAGAGTAAGGGGAAAAGTTTATGAGGAAAGTTGCAGACAACAATCTTGGTCATGTTACACTTGAATTGCTGATGAGATACTGAGGAGAAGATGCTGAAGAGATAACTGGGAGGCAAGATTCAACAGGATAAAGAGATGTGTGGTGGACTGTAAGATTTGGGAACCACAAGCACTGGGTGGATGGTAGAATCTATGGACTCAGGTAAAGTGAAAAAAAGAAGAGCAAGAGTCCTGGTTCCAGATTCCAGAAGAGATCCAGAATAAACAGGAGATAAAGCAAAGTCTCTAAGGCTATGTCTACACTACATTTGCAAGGGAAATCTAGTGAACCAAAACATCTTTCAGTGTTCATTGTACTCCTCCAGCCTGGAGTTCCCAAAGAAATTTTTGAAACGGATGCTCCGTTTACATACAAGGTGAGTATTTCTTGATTGTTCCTATAAGGTAGACATCCATCCAACAGTGATTTTAGTTCATTTGTATAGTGGTCAGTATCAGAATAGATCTTGGTTTCTGACTGTTTGGGTTCATTTGGATCTGTTATGTGTATGTCATTAATTTTTCTGATTCTGTGCATTGGATTAGAACTAAATAATCCAGATGTGTTAATAGCAATTTACTCAGCATAGTTAGTCAGTCAACAGACATGCATTAACTGCTTGTTATATGCAAGACACTATGCTATAAAATGTAGACTTTTCCCGAATGACTAGTTGAAAATATTAGGGGGGAAATCCAAGAGAAAAGCATGTTGTTATGTGAATACTAGGATGGTTAGAATCAAGAGTCTGCCTGTTAACAGATAATATCTACCGACATCTTTGCAGAAATAAAGGTAGAAAGGGGGCATTTAGGCTCATTTTCAAGAAACTAATTGTTGACTTCATTTTGTTTTACTTTGGTTTTTTTACTTTCAAGTATAGAAATTTCACTGAGGGAAATTGAGGGGAGGTGAGGAAATGGTTATGCCAAAATATGTTCCAGGTTACTGTTACTGGGTGAGGAATAGGAGAGTGAGAATAGCGAAGATGAATGATAACAAAAAAGGTCACTGGGGGTCATAGAAAGCTTTTATGAAAATTAGTTTGAGATGATGACATTCATAATTAATGATTTGAAAGGTCATAAAACAACATTTCCTGCACTTTCTTGCTTTTTGTTTTAATTACTTTGCATCCACAGGGATGACTCCTTCCATAGCTGATTTTTGTAAGGGTTTTTATCTGTCACATTTGACTAATGTATATTTAACATATATGCAATTATTAATAGGAGCAGGACATGTGATAATATCAAGTTTATACCTTTATCATTTTCCCCTTAAGTTCTTAACTTTCATTGCTACTCACTGATAGAACTTAAGATGTATTGAATGATGTCCAGTTGATGTTCATATTTGGGAGATGTCCCTTTTGCCCCTATTTTAGAGCACTATTCTTTCAAGTTAACTGTTAAGTGGCAAGCTTATGAATTTTTGCTTAGAGGACATATAGGTAAAAAAATCTAACCTCTTTGTTACTGACAATATGAAAGTCTGCATAGTACAAAAATTTGATCTTTAAAATAGAATCATTCCCCCCTTCTAAATGTAGGAAAATCTTTGGGGACTTTTTTGTTGTTAGTCAAATGGAAAAGTCCTATTTTGGGACTTGACCCTGGATGTTTTAAAATAGTTTTAGACTCATTGCCTAAGCTAAAGCATAGCACTGAAGCAGCTGTGCAAATAGTTCTACAAAATTGTATTCTTAAAGCAGAAAAGCACAACCACTACTGCATATTTCATGTAGTACATGTATTTTATGCTGTATATTTCATTCATTTCACTTTAAAAAAAGAAAGAAAAGAACTATATACCCAATTAATATAGAGGTAGCTTAAAAAGAATTGGGACATTAATTATTTGAGGCAAGTTTTTGTCTTTGAGGCCAGTAACAGTTGGCCTCTGTACTTAAGCTTTATATATATATATATATATATATATATATATATATATATATATATATATATATATATATATAATCCAAATTCAGGTTCATAGCTTGTTTACACTAAAGTTTCTGTCTTAGGTGAATAAAATAGTCCCAAACTTGCCTCCTGAGCAGCAGTTTCAGAGGGGGATATTAATCAAATCATGATCACAGTTTGTAGCTAGACATATTTACAAATTTCTTCAGACCTTTAGCTTCAGTATAGGATAATTGACTACAGATTGAATAACAAAGGGAATTGAGACCCACTAGAAACCTGAAGCCAAGTTAGATAAAGAACACTATCATTGCCCTTCATATTGGACCAAAGTGGAAGAGGAATCAGGGATACTGATGTGGTGATAGCTTGTCCTGAAACATTATTCTTTCTAGGTGTTGGCATGGCCTCAATTATGCATCTATACAACATGTTTCAAACTACGTTTAATGTTAAAACTCAGTATACCCCAAATATATAGGAACACTCCTAAAATTACCACTTTCTTTGTTTCTGTATATGTGTGTGTGTATGCATATGTGTAGATAGGAAAAGATAGGGAGAAAAAGAATGGAGAAAGGGGAGAGGTGGGGAAGAGAGGAGGGAAAGAAAAAGGGAAAAGATGGGAATAGAAAGGAAGAAAAAGAGAGAAGGGGAGAGAGGGGGAGAGAGAGAGAAGAAATATCTTCTCTGCAACTTATAGGGAACTGTCTGAATACTGAGAGATAAGGTGATTTGCCCAAGGCTCACACAGTCTATGTCAGATACTTGAACCCAGGTCTTCCTACATTTCATGGGTATCATGCTTTCTTTGATAAAATCCTAGACAATATCAAGATTTCAAAATTGGACAGAAATGCCCTTATTTGTAATAAATGCTTTGCCTATAAATGACTTTGAATATTTAATGTATATTTTTCTTTTTTTAAAAAATAATTCATTTTTTCTACTTTCCCTTTGAAAATTTTTAAGGAAATAATGATATTCATTAAAATATCATTTGCATATGCAATGATTTATTTGTCATGAACCTAAGAACTTTGTGGAGATGACATCATAGAGATACAGGAAAATCAAAAATACTACCCTGAGATTATCCCTCCAGTAGGAGCCCAAAAGTAAGTGTTCTGAGGTTTGACATTTAATGTTGCATTTTCAGATCATAGTAATGGGAATGTTTCTTATGAAAAGATACCTTAAATCTCTTTGAAACAGGTCTAAGCCTAAGGGGACTAAATATATCATTGTGTCAGTGACCATCATGGATGTTTGTAAGTCAGATTCTGAGCCCCTGTTGTATTTGTTTGGAGATTTTGCTTTTTAATTAAATGTTCCATTTAGTTTCCTGAAATTATAGATCATGTGAATTTATATTGGGTAATAAATTATTATTATCTAAGTATTGATTTAAAACAATAATAAATATAGCAAAGCATAAATATTTATGTTTCTAAGATTGTTATATTACTTATAGTATTAGTGCCAGATTGCAAGTATTGTAATAATTTCAAATTTATGATAATTCAAGCATTGAAAATTAATCTTACCCCTTTTCTCTTTTTATGATAAAGGAGAGAGCTAAGTCAGATTCATAATAAAATCAAAATTGTCCTATTTAACAAGAATTCTTTTCAAATGTTTAGGAAAAATTCATATATTAATTAAAATATTTATTGAATGACTATTTATATGTGCAGCACTATATTAGCACTATATCATTGGGGTGCTGTTTATTGAACTTATGAGGAATTTCACTTGCCAAAACTCTTTTAGGCTGGTAGAGGTCACTCTGCGTATTTGAAAATGATAAAACTTCATTTCTTCAAAAGCATCCTAGCATTCACTTATTGACAAAGATTTTTCAAGGTTCTACTATATACAAACCTCATATAGTAGCTAGAGGAATAGTCTTGTAATCAAGATGGCCAGGGTTCAAGTCCAGTCTTGGAAATATGGTCATTGAATCTTTCTGTGTTGCAGTAAAGTTGAAGTCAGGAGCACTCATCTTTCTGAGTACAAATATATCCTTGACTATTTACTATTTCTGTGACTCTGGGCAGACCCCTTAATCCTGTTTGCCTCAGTTTCCTCATCTGCAATATTAACTAGAGAAGGAAATGACAAGCAACTCCAGAATCAGACACAACTGAAAAATACCTGAACAAAAGTGACAAATTTATTACCACTCTACATCTGGATGGAAATCCAAAAATAAAATCTCAGATACAGACCAGAAAATAATGTATTAAATCAAGTGCTAGGTATTGAGGAAAATATAAATATAAATAAGACTTAGTCCCTACCCTCCAAGGAGTTTGTATAGAAAATGAGATTAGACATATTTGCAAATAACCATAATTCCAAATAGAATATGATAAGTATATTAGAGAAGTATGATCAAGGTCCATCAAGCAGGCCATAAATATTTATTAAATACTCTTATATGCTGGTCACTATGTTAAGCACTGGAGATACAAATACCAAAAAAGAAAAAGAAAGTGATTTCTTCCCTCAAGGAGCTTACAATTTAATGAAGGAAAATAAAACACCAAAGGAAACTGAAAAGAGGCATGGTGGGAAAGTAGTTACAGGAAATATGGTGGATAAGTGAAGAGAAGTACATTCAAATTGGAAATGAAGTGATGACTGGCCTGGGATCCCTTGTTTTATGGAGGTTTTAGGATGAGCTCTTCATTCTGCCCTCCAATCAGAGGGGCAGAGGGTACTATTGAATTATGAAAGTATTAGTGTTGATGAGATTCCTGGAAGTATGATGCAGAGGTCCAAAGAAGTATAGCCAGGTGGGAAATG